>NC_132805.1:22981379-23073879 GCF_048594095.1 Paramormyrops kingsleyae
CAAAGACGCGCCCCTAGTGGCACATGCCAGTTACTTCAGATTGTCACGCTGCGGGGGGAATACGATGTCTGGAAGCGCACTCATAGTCCAACGCTTTGTATAAGCGTATTTTCCACAACACTGTAAGCATTACACTGCTCTACCATTCATTGATTAAAAAAACGATTGAAAACCTGATGTGTAACGAATGCTATCATAGCTATTCCAAAGACGCTACCCCTAGTGGCACATGCCAGTTACTTCAGATTGTCACGCTGCGGGGGGAATACGATGTCTGGAAGCGCACTCATAGTCCAACGCTTTGTATAAGCGTATTTTTCACAACGCTGTAAGCATTACACTGCTGATAGAACGTGAATGCAATATCTACCATTCATTAATAAAAAACGATTGAAAACCTGATGTGTAACGAAAGCTATCATAGCTATTCCAAAAACGCTCCCCCTAGTGGTACATGCCAGTTACTTCAGATTGTCACCTTGTTTTAAGAAATAGGACGTCCAGTTGGCAAATGTAATGCAGTATAACATAAACAATATGGCAATATGTATATGAATTTCAATTCAATTTTACATGGCGCCTTTCACAACAGTCGTCCCAAGGCGCTTGACATGGATGTGTTGTAATACATTAATACATTACAACATCATTAGACAGAGTAATACATAACGGCAAGTAAGTCATTGTGTTTGTGTGTGTGTGTGTGTGTACACATCTGTCCCTACACTGACAGCCACAGTAAAATTTGCTGTACTAGCTTGACACAATAGTTTTGACACATGCTAGTGATGCTTGTTAGAAGCTAAGAAAAGACTGATTAAAATAATATGACTTTACAATGCTTCACGCAAACAATTTAGACAGTATTACGAAACCTTTGATCGTCATAAAATGTACTTTTTTAACCTGAAAAGTATTTTTTGCGGAAGGAATGGTCATATGTGGCTCCATTCTTCCAGGAAGAAGGAGGGGCTCACTGAGTGTGTGCAGTGTGAATATCATCACTACAGTTCATTCTTGATTTTAGGAACAAACAGACAAATGCCAATGTCACAAAGAAAAAGTCATGCACTATTGACAACTACTGATTCTAAACATTACGGGCACCTGCACAAGTTCCTATGTCAACTTAGCCTCACTGTAATTTGTAAGCATATACATTTTTCTAGAATTATGTTTGCAAATCCTATACTTGACAGAATACTGGAGCCTATTTATTCATTTACCTTGCACTTTTAATCCAAATTTAGCTATTTCAATTTGTACTCATTTCTACCTTCAACACAATATTACCTTCTGGTTCATAAATTTTAAACCAATTCCATTTTCTGTACTTCTCTAGTAGTTTTTTTTTTTAACAGAATGGTACTTAAATTACTGTATATTTCTTGTCCTGTGGAACATTTACTGATTTATGTTCATTGTTGAATTGTGGCTTTGGTGAAACACTGTTTGATTCTGCTTCTGTTATTCTGTAAAATGTACTGTGAATTATAACAGGCCTAAAATTACTCAGTGTATGATATAGTTCCCGTGTGTTGTTTCTCATTAATAAAATCACCAATGATAACCAAGATGATCCTTTCCCTCTCATTTCATGAACGATGTATCTTCATCGTTCATAAATTGGAGTGATTTCTGAAATAATTTCACTGTTATTATGAATAACCTATCGACATTGCAAGCTTCAACACAAACATTTCTGACTAATCTTAATATTTGTTAAATAAAAACAAACACTTTACAATTTAAAGACGCGACCCGACAGAGTCGCCAATGTGTCTGCTAAATATCAGGCGCGATAAAAGACTTTGCCGGCGACTCCAAATCCTGCAGGTGTGAAAAGTCTCATAGCAACAGCCAATGAGAACGCAAGACACGGGGTGAGGTGAAACCCGAGACGAGAGTTGAGAAAGGAGTTGAAAAGGCATAAAAGTTCAGTTTGTTTAGAACGCATTCAATTCTAGTGTTCAGATAGTTATTTTTCTTGTAACATTTACTTTACTCAGATAGATATGACTTGTTACTAGTCAAAATTGAATTGAGGATATGTCAGGCAAAAATACAATGGAAGTCAATGGGAATATATAACTAGTAAAAATTTAATTATAGAGCTCTATAATATTAATTCTTACTAGTAAAAATACAATTCTTACAAGTAAGAGTTGCATTGTGGATATCTTGAATACATTTTACTACTAAAAAAAATCTATGTTATTTTTACTAGTAAGAATTAAGTTATGATGAGTAAGCCTTATGCCAATTAAAGACAATTTGGTTCGCCATAGGGGCGAGTCTTGGAACATTTCACCTGTGTATTGGGGGGTGGGGGTGGGGGGCTATTGTACAATTTAAATGAAGTCAAAATGTATTTGGTACAGACGATTTCTGACTATTCTTCTTTATCTTACGATTACACACCATAAATCCTAAGTAATCCCTCCTCAGATGATTCCAAATTTCTGTAACATTAAGGATTAGTTTTAGAGAGGTCTCCCTTACGGTCAATGGTTGAAAATCAACTGAAACTCCTCCCTTTTAGAGTTTGTCTATGGTCGCATCTTCATCTAGAATCAAACAGGAGAGCGTCACTGTTTAAAAATGACTCTGCAAAGTTATAATTTTACCTCATGCGAAGAATTAATAAAAAACGAAAACTGCCAATATTGTCGCGATCCAGTTTTTGCATCGTTGACACACGTTCAACAAAAGCATTGGAAATTTGCAATATGTTTTATTGACAATAACGAAGGTGAGTACATGCGTTAAATTACACCAAACTGAGAAAGATACCCATTGGCTTATATGCAAGATCTACAAATATAAATAATTTCCTAAGACGATATTTGATCATTTTAGGCCTTCTACACTCTAAGCTAAAATTGTAATTATTATTTTTTTGCTTTTCCTCTGTTTGTCATTGGGGCTGTACCCTCAAGGGTTTGCCAATTGTTCCATTAGCTGTAAGAAATTGTACCTTTTAAGGTACAGAAATGGACTATGGGCAAAATTTCTGTACACCTGATAGTACATTAATGCTGTTTGTACCTTTTGTATGTTCCCCAGAGTCCATTTCTGTACCTTAACATGAACAATTACAAGGGTACAGCCCCAGTGACAAGGAAAGAAACTATTTGACCCTTTTTTCTGAGAGTGTAGGTACTGATAATACAGGCCAAAATAATCAGCAATGCATAAATCCTTTAATTTTTAAAATTTCTGCTTTTAGTAAAGCTGAAGGACCTGTACATGTTTTGAGCTCACTCATATTGTTTTTCAACAGAAAGGTTCACCATCCCTTGTTTTTGCCATAAAGGCAAAGAACAAAAAAGAGCTCATTGGCATTGCCCTAGGTGTGAAAAGGTGGTGTTGAGGCATTGCAACTTTGCTGCGCATCTGGAAAAACATGGTAATAATTTGGAATGAACGTTGATAAACTGCACATATGTTTTAAGCATACATCTGCACAAATTAATTAAAATTACCAAGATATAATTTAATCTTGTAATCTAAACAATTAACATGTACCTATTTATTTACATTTCAGGACTTGTTCTGGCTGCGAAAAAGACAGAACTTGAAAAAGGTTTGTGAAATGATTAGCAACAGTTATTAAATTTCACAACTTTGAGGATTGGCTTTTATGTTTCTAAATAGTGTAAGGGCAAATCATAAGATGTAATTAAGGTATATTTTTATATCATTTTAAAAATTATTTTTAAATTAAATTGAGTTAGTTTGAATATAGTAATTCTTTTAGCCTTGTCTCTGTCCACTGCTTATTTTCCAGTATATAACTTTGTGTAAACTATACTCCTAACAAAGATAGAAATAACAATATAAAATACAGACAAATTAGAAAAGTCTGACATTATACAATTTTTAATTAACCATTGACAGATACATACATATGTCTGTTGGTAGAGAGATGTGAGTGCAAAATTTTGTCTCCATCATCATTCAGAATATCTGATGCTGAAATAATTGATAATTCACCGTATATTCTAAAGAACCATAGAAGTATATTTAGCAAATTGCTTCCTTTTCATACAATCATATCGTGTTGATCCGAATACAAAACGAGTATTTTCCTCAAAATACATTTGCGGGCCAATATGATAATACCTCTATATTTCTGCATTACTGTCATTTTTAAAAATTACATTATGCATATATAGATAATTCACATAATTGAAATAATATATTTTATGTCTAAAATATTTAATTTGTACCTATTGTTAATGTTATTTTTATTTTCAGACAGTGGAAAAAGATCATTTCAGGACGAGCCAAACAGTGAAAAAAAGGTTGTCGCTGCTACAGCTGTGCAGCTACATAACTGCTCCATTTGCAAGGTCTCTTTCACCTGTACTGCAAGCCTTAGGAGACATGAAAAAAAACATCATAGCTGGGATTCAGAGCCCATTGTATGTGTTGATGTAGAGAAAGGCATCTTTTTTACTGCTAAACATAAACAAGGACTTAGAACTCCAATTCATGTCTGTAAGTCTACGCCATCACAAGCAATTGACTGTGAATTGCAAGATTGCAGGGAATTTATGTCCTTAGCAAAGCTTAGTGGTAAACCAGGTACGGAGTGTGAACATCTCAGAAGAGTTTCCAATGCACCTGTTTATGTCAGTCCAGAAGAACTTAAAGCAGAGACTATGGAATCAATGGCCGATCGGGGGTTAATATCCAAAGAGAGGAGGCTGGAATGCATTAAGATTGACACTGCAGCGGCTGCTGAAGGTGCCTGCACAGTCTACCCAATCTTCTATGATCAGTATGGTTATTCTGGAAGACATGTTTATTTTTCTGTATATACAAATGAAAAAGAAGCATGGTGTCTATTTGGCCGAACCAGAGTGACCTTTGACAAGGTGTCTGGCAAGTGGTATTGCCCTTGCAGAAGCACTAGAAAGCTACGCAGATGTTCTCACATGTGCCTGGCAATGTGGTGGCTTTATCAAGAGAAAGAGGACCTTTTAACAGCAGAAGACCAGGAGATGAGCGATACAATTGAACCTGAAGCTGAAGATTTGGAAGAGACTTCTGATTTTTTTTCTTCAAGTGAAATACAGAAGATGACATGCTATTTATGGGAATTTAAACGAATTCCAGAAAGTCTTCCCCCAGATCTGAAAAGGGAACAGAAGCCTCTTCCAGCTGCCTTTGTCCCCGAAGAATCTCTATGTCCATACTGTCCTGGTCCCACACGACCACAACTTTCAAACCCTACAGTTGTGACTTCAAATGCCATAATCTATGGTCTTTATTCAGTGACAAAAGGTTTGTGATACAATTAAGGTATATTCTTAACAGCAATACTTTTCTTCAAACAGACCCTGATTAACCAATTGTTCTTTTTTGATGTAGGTGTTCAAATATCTGTCAAAAACTGTTTAGCATGCAACATGAAGGTGCGCTTCCAGGAGTATAAATCTGGCTACCACAACTTCAATAATAAAGTGCTGTTGAGCATTCCACTGTGTTCCATGCTTACTACAGCAGTTAAGGTAAAATCGCCTTTAATCACAGAACTACAGTGTCACTTTCATTCTTTTCATATTCTGCAATTATACTAATAAATATGTACTTTTTATGCAGCGCAATACTGCAATCGGCCGTTTCCTTTCAATGATGGAGGATCACCTTGATGTTCATCTACATCACAACACACTGAGGAAAGCATTTTTCCATTTCTCTGCACTGACCGATTACAAATATGAATTCTGTTGTAACCGCTGTGGACACCATCCTCCCATCCTTATTGCTGATGCTAACTGGAAAGTTGCCTTCGAACTACCAGGTGAGTATCTTATGGCAAAATTTCCTTATAAGATTAAAATATGTATAATGAGAACTAAAATAAAAATGAATTTTAAAATGTGTATTTTTTTCACAAATAACAGTAAACCTGTTGAGAAGGCCACCAGAAGATATTCAGCAGACTGATTTGTCTGTTAACATTGAAAGGAGATGGGAAGATCTTGAGAAAGAACTCATTGCTGTTGGATTCTGTGATGGTAGTATTTTACTTACATATTTATGTAGTTGATCATTTTATACAAAACAATTACATTAGAATACATTGTTACCAATTACACAGACCCCTGGCATAACTTTAAGGTTAAGTGTCTTGCTCAGGGATACTGTGATATACTAGCTGCATTTGGGAATCAGACCTGTCACCTTGTCACCTGGGTTTATAGTGCAATACAGTTTTTGTTGCATTTTTGTTCTTTTGATTGAACTTAACATTTTACGTTCCTTAGGTACAAAGTCAAAGAATCCATTTACTGGTAAAGTTTCCTACTCTGCTTTCGCCCCTTGGATTGGAGCATTGAGTAGAGTGGGACCTGTTGTGCCAAAAACAGAAGTCCTAAAAGGGTTTTCAAGACATCTGTCAGATTCTGATGCTAAACCCAAGGGTTCAATTTCAGAAGACACCTTTCTTCACCTACTTGAATCCAAGAAGGTAGTAACATTGTGCTATTTACCTGAAGCTGCTCTAGAGAGTGACCAACATTCATTGATTATTGAGATGTTTAATTGCTTATTTTATCAGATGCTTTTGTCTAAAGTGGTTTATATCTAGATTTATATGAACAATCCCATAGAGTAACCTGTGATTATGTACCTTGCTCAAGAATACAGTGATGGTGGGTATTTAGTGTGGGAGTTGCACCTGTGTGTTGCACATAGTCCAGCATCCTCAAGTGGTGTGCAAATATCTGATCAGATGGTTAAAGCAGGATATTTATTAGTATCTTTATTCATTCAGAGATCGTCTTTTGTATATTACCACACTTATCCAATAAATCACATTTAGATGTATTTTTAACATGTTTATTTCTATTTTACAGCCACAAAAGTCAGAGCTGGTTTCTGCTTGTTCTGAACTTGGTGTTTCCTCAGAAGGATCTGTATCAGATATATTGAATCGCTTAGAGGAGCTTCTACTATACAAAGACATCTATCCTAAGATGTTTATTAAACTTCAAAAAACAGGAGGTACATATTTCAAAATCAATTACTTTATGAATACTGTAAGAGAGTGGAAATTTATATATAATATGATATGTCATATTTCTTTAGGTGGAGTTCTTCATGCAAGTTGCATGCACTCAGTAGTTTACTACTGCTCTCCCCTCTGGTGGCAAGAATCAGCTAGAGACCACACTGATGGTCTTCTTAGCTTCAAAATTCCACCAACGATATACATCTCAGATGTTGCTGGACGCGTCGCAAGACACACAAACAACCGAACAGCACAGCAGTTTTTTCAACCTAATGATGGAAGGCTAATTTCGGCAACACCTGAAAATATCTCCAAGGCTTCACAAGGAAAAATCCACTTCAATTTCTCATGGGTTAAATTTTTAACCCAACCAGGAGGTCCTGTACTCTCAATGTCTAAGAACCCAAGCCTACAATCACCACATCCAGTTACACGAACAGCTGACAGATTTTCGCTTTATGATCGGTTTCACCAAAGAAACCAAAAAAGACCAGAAGAGAAGCTCAGGAGCCTTGAGCTGCTTCCAGATTTGGCAAACATCCTCAACAGCTCCTTGGCTGAACAGCTCAATAAGGAGCTTGCTAATTCAAGATACTTTTTGTGCCAGCTCAAAGATTTTCACTATATGTTTATGCTGAGACTAGTCTTCCATCTGCATAATCAACGGATCAACTTGGCATTCTTCTCCAAGATGCAAAAACAGACAGATCACCATACAGATATTGGCTGTGATGGGAGGATAACCCTTTTTGGCACATGTAAGTTTGCAAATTTTCTTAAGTTGTAAAGTATTCCAAATTGATTTCATTATTGATTGATTTCAGTATTGATAACTGATTTCATAATTTCACATTACACTTTGTGTTTACATAGTTCAACAGAAACAAGGTCCAATGGGAAAGAAGCCTTACCCATTAGCAGGAAAAAAAGAGACAGAAGGTCAAGAAAAGATTAGTTGTTCAGAAAAAGATGGAAAGCAAAGACATAAGTTCTCTTTGATGCTGTTTCCAACTGAACCACAAAACAAGGTATTCCATTATTTTTGGTAGGACACAATCAATAAACTTAAACAACTTAAACAAATGCATGTATTTATTATATTTCTTTTCTTGTCAAATAAGGACAAACTGCTGGAGTTGCATAAAAAGGTAAAAGACCGGAAGCATCTCCTCGTTAAGTTTGGCTTGAGTGGTGCAAGCTTAGAAGATCTTCGTAGCCTCCTGCCCCCAGAGTACCTAACAATGGAACATGATGCACCTACTGCTCCGCTACCATGGTTAACAGATGATGTAAGTTTTACTGACAAGATTATCCTTCCATATGAACTATCTGATTAACCCGGCATTTATTCAACTCTTTTTCTTCCCCCAGGTGGTAAATTGCAGAATTGCCCAACTTGCACAAGGCAATGAGAAGGTTTGTGAGAAAATAATCAACAATTACTGATGTATTTACATATATGTTATTACATGTATGTCTTTGTGAATACAGGTGAAGATACTGCCCACATATGTCTTTGTTTGCTGGTGGCGTGACTGGCATACACTTCTTCAGATATCAGATCGCACTCTTGAGTGGTCCTTGAAGGTAATCATGCAAACATGGAAATAGGAAGATTATGTGTTTTTCTGAGAATCTTTGCATTCATATAGATAGTTATCAGCCTTGGAACCCATGAAAATTAGCCATAAATTGAAGACAGTTAAATACATTATTATACAAGGAAAAAAGTCCCTCAATTACGATGGTCTTACAATCCAGGATCCAAATACATTTCCAATAAAAGACAAAAACAAAAGTTATTCTTGCTCTCATACTAATCAAAGATGTTGTTATCCTCTGGCAGGATATGCAGTCTCAGTGTACAGTGTTGTTTCCAAGATGTGTTGGAGGAAAAACACCAGAAAAAGGAAACCACTTCATACTTTGGGTACGAACTGTACTTGTATGTAATACACTTGTTCTCAGAAATAGTATTGTATTTCTAATTATACCACTGCTTTGCAGGTATTTGATGGGGCTCATAAAGAAATTAGAATTTATGACTCCATGCAATACCATTCCAAGATTGATAAAACAGATATGGAGATTCTAAGGTATGGAATGCAAAATTGCTTTAAAGTGATTCTAAGTTTTGGGTCAATTATTCTCTCTCTCTGTCAAAGTTAATTGCTACTCAAGTGAGAGAGTTAAACATATTAAGCTCTTGATTGACTAAAGATTTCAACTATTTAATAAAATATGACTATATTCTGAAGAAAAAAACCTCACAAAATGTATTTGCATTTTGTATGCCAGGTTTGCATTTCAGTTATACTGGAACCTGGATGAATGGTCCATCTGTTTCCCAAGTCAGTGGTTTCAATCAGATCAACAGAACTGTGGTGTCTTTGTGTGCACGGTATGTATAATTATTTTAAAAATATCTAATTATTTACATTAATGTTTCTGTTTGTAATGTTATTGATCCGGAAATTCAATATGTGACAGATGGCAGAAATGGAGGTCAGAGGAATGTTTGTTGAGACAGAAACACTGAAGATGCCTCAGCTAAAATATCTTCGTCAGTACCACGCTACATCCCTCATAAAAGACGGAGTAATCCAGGTGAGATAGAGTCCCAGGTTAGGTTCTTAATATTGATAGATACTGTACAAATAATTTTAAATCACTTTTCTGTTTCAATGAAATGGGTAACAAACATGTGAGCTGTGCATCAATCATTCTGTACCATTGTGTTTATGGGTGTCTTGTTACCAGGTTAAAAAAAGTAGAGCCGAAGTTTGCATGGCAGCTGCCTTGCATGTATGTACATTTCAGAAGTTAGCAGTAGAAGGGTAAGAACATTCAATTATACACACTACATTTTTGTAAAACTCTCCAGATTATTTTACCTAATGTTTGTCTTTCAATATTAATTTCACACCAACAGTTCATTGTATCCCGAGGTCACTGTGCTAAGCTGGGTTCAATGTGACCATTGCAATGGATGGCTACACACAGACTGTGCTGGTGTTCAGGAGAAGAGTCTAAAAGGTAGCTTTAACTGCGGCTGTCAATTGCCACTTCAGAGATCCTTTGACAGGTATGTAAATACCATACACAAAAGTTTCTAACAATAATAATAAAATTGTGTAAGACTGAAAACATGATAATGAGTAATAATGTGTACAGAACAAGAGTCGCTCTGCAGCAAAAAGGTATTGGAGGCCTTATTGAAGACAGTGGAATTGTGGTAAGCTGGACTATACATCACCATGTTAAATATTATATGGATTTCACAGAAACTTTGTCTCAGCAAAATATAGTTTTCGTTTTGCTACTTAAATCCATGAGCAGGAGAACATATCCCATTAAATTACAGTAATAACTGAGGTTTTAAACTTCCCTTTTTCCACTGAAACAAAACTGTACTGTACCGTAACCTCTTTGGCATACACAGAAAAAAATTGTGACACAGCAGAATACAGCTGTCCCAACAACATTGTTTCTGTACATCATTGAAAACTTACCATAATCTACTGTCACAGTATATTCACAGAAAAGTAATGCAACCAGCAAAATACTGTTAAATTACAATGTATTTTTATATTGTGAGGGTTGCCTGCTCTCACGCATCTGACACTCACGCTTTCTGACTCACACTCGTACAAGAAATCTTACAGCAAATCTATACAATTCCTTTATAAGTCTAAAAAAATAGCTACATCAAAACCATTGCAGTAGTTTGCAAACCCTATAGATTATTTACAAGGCAATAAACTGTTAAATACATATAAATGCATGTGCACGTATGTACGGTCTTGTCTTGAATTGAAAATCTCACTCCAGCCAGCCGATTGAAGTTGGCAGCCCTGCAGTGGGCAGTTACAGCATCAACTGTTAGTGTTTTTAATGTTGTTTTCTACAGGATTTACATGATGCATTGCTGTCA
The DNA here is from genome assembly GCF_048594095.1 of Paramormyrops kingsleyae. Classification (NCBI taxonomy): domain Eukaryota; kingdom Metazoa; phylum Chordata; class Actinopteri; order Osteoglossiformes; family Mormyridae; genus Paramormyrops; species Paramormyrops kingsleyae. Next base: position 22,992,338 of record NC_132805.1, read on the forward strand.
AGACAACAGAGATCATGTCGGATGTATCTATGGGAGCATCCAGAGACTTCCCTGAGACTCAAACAGCTATGCAAACCAAGGTCTTTATTCTTCAGTGAAGATGATGTAAGTGATTTAAACAAGAGTCAGGTAAAATTGGTTTCTAAAAACTGAAAACTAGGCTCATACATTTTCTACACTCATTGCAATGTAATGTCGTATCTGTTAAACAGACCAATCAGCTGGCTGAGAAAATCAAAAGGGCTCTGAAGCTCAGTGATGACCCAGACATGGTGAACTTCATGTTTGATATCATGATTCCTGAGGTAATACAAAAATGCACGAAAAAATATAATTCTGTATATTAGATAAAAGAAGCTCAGACTATGCTTAACTTTGTTATCTGTTTTAAGGTCACCATCAAAATTCTGATGACCCATGAAGGCTTTTGTCGCTACAAAGCTGAACTCTGCCTTCAGTCTGGAAATTTAACACCATGAAAAATGCATGCAGAAAACTTATAATACTGAATTTAATAAAACGTTTGTTACTGTTTTTCCACAATATTTGTGCATCGTTCCCTTTATTTGTTCGATAAAGCAAAGAGAGACCTGTGACTGTTAAACCCTAATGTAATGGTTGTGATGTTAGTCTCTATGTTAATGACTGCTAAATGAAATCTAGTGGGTTGAGAAAATACAGCAAATGGTTCATGAAGCTTAATTTGATCATCACCACTCTCATGAGAAGAGCACCTCAGCACCTGTTTATAGCTAACAAACTGAGAAGGGTCTGACTGCAGAAAACTGGGCAACCTCTGCTAGGAGGATCTCCACTGTGGGGCCGCATATGACGTTAGGCAAACTTCAGGAACACTGGGCTAAATTATAGAATATTATTATTGTCATTAATGATAATAATAATAATAATAATAATCACTACTGGCATTAAAACCAGCAAATTTCTGATTGCTGGCACAGAACCCTAGCCTCAGAGCCACAGAGAGAAAAAAATTACAAATTTTATTAGCCTACAAGTGAGTTAATCTTAAATTCACATTTCGGATATGTGTATTTTCAGATCTCTCTGGTAAGGACTCAATTATGGATATATGGACCTGGAATTCTAACTAGTAAAAATGTAAAGTAAAATTACAGTTCTTAATAATAATTTTAAAAATATAGAGCTTTACACCATAACTTTTTACTAGTAAAAATTTAATGTAGGAAATGTGAGGCAAAACTGCAATTTCTCTTTTGCAGTTTCTTCTAGTAGGAATCAAGTTATTTCGACTAAGCCTTAAGCTATTGAAAGACAATTTGGCCTGCCATATACGCATGGCATTTTAGTAAATGCTGTAATAAAAACGCCTCTGTAATTAATTTGTGCATGCAACATATTGATTGCATTGTAATTACCCTTTTAAACCCATCTAGCGTGACAATCTGAAGTAACTGGCATGTACCACTAGGGGGAGCGTCTTTGGAATAGCTATGATAGCTTTCGTTACACATCAGGTTTTCAATCGTTTTTTATTAATGAATGGTAGATATTGCATTCACGTTCTATCAGCAGTGTAATGCTTACAGCGTTGTGAAAAATACGCTTATACAAAGCGTTGGACTATGAGTGCGCTTCCAGACATCGTATTCCCCCCGCAGCGTGACAATCTGAAGTAACTGGCATGTGCCACTAGGGGTAGCGTCTTTGGAATAGCTATGATAGCATTCGTTACACATCAGGTTTTCAATCGTTTTTTATTAATAAATGGTAGATATTGCATTCACGTTCTATCAGCAGTGTAATGCTTACAGCGTTGTGAAAAATACGCTTATACAAAGCGTTGGACTATGAGTGCGCTTCCAGACATCGTATTCCCCCCGCAGCGTGACAATCTGAAGTAACTGGCATGTGCCACTAGGGGCGCGTCTTTGGAATAGCTATGATAGCTTTCGTTACACATCAGGTTTTCAATCGTTTTTTTAATCAATGAATGGTAGAGCAGTGTAATGCTTACAGTGTTGTGGAAAATACGCTTATACAAAGCGTTGGACTATGAGTGCGCTTCCAGACATCGTATTCCCCCCGCAGCGTGACAATCTGAAGTAACTGGCATGTGCCACTAGGGGCGCGTCTTTGGAATAGCTATGATAGCTTTCGTTACACATCAGGTTTTCAATCGTTTTTTTAATCAATGAATGGTAGAGCAGTGTAATGCTTACAGTGTTGTGGAAAATACGCTTATACAAAGCGTTGGACTATGAGTGCGCTTCCAGACATCGTATTCCCCCCGCAGCGTGACAATCTGAAGTAACTGGCATGTGCCACTAGGGGCGCGTCTTTGGAATAGCTATGATAGCTTTCGTTACACATCAGGTTTTCAATCGTTTTTTTAATCAATGAATGGTAGAGCAGTGTAATGCTTACAGTGTTGTGGAAAATACGCTTATTCAAAGCGTTGAATTATGAGTGCGCTTCCAGACATCGTATTTCCCCCGCAGCGTGACAATCTGAAGTAACTGGCATGTGCCACTAGGGGTAGCGTCTTTGGAATAGCTATGATAGCATTCGTTAAACATCAGGTTTTAAATCGTTTTTTATTAATGAATGGTAGATATTGCATTCACGTTCTATCAGCAGTGTAATGCTTACAGCGTTGTGAAAAATACGCTTATACAAAGCGTTGGACTATGAGTGCGCTTCCAGACATCGTATTCCCCCCGCAGCGTGACAATCTGAAGTAACTGGCATGTGCCACTAGGGGTAGCGTCTTTGGAATAGCTATGATAGCTTTCGTTACACATCAGGTTTTCAATCGTTTTTTTAATCAATGAATGGTAGAGCAGTGTAATGCTTACAGTGTTGTGGAAAATACGCTTATTCAAAGCGTTGGACTATGAGTGCGCTTCCAGACATCGTATTCTCCCCGCAGCGTGACAATCTGAAGTAACTGGCATGTGCCACTAGGGGCATGTCTTTGGAATAGCTATGATAGCTTTCGTTACACATCAGGTTTTCAATCGTTTTTTTAATCAATGAATGGTAGAGCAGTGTAATGCTTACAGTGTTGTGGAAAATACGCTTATTCAAAGCGTTGGACTATGAGTGCGCTTCCAGACATCGTATTCCCCCCGCAGCGTGACAATCTGAAGTAACTGGCATGTGCCACTAGGGGCGCGTCTTTGGAATAGCTATGATAGCATTCGTTACACATCAGGTTTTCAGTCGTTTTTTTAATCAATGAATGGTAGAGCAGTGTAATGCTTACAGTGTTGTGGAAAATACGCTTATTCAAAGCGTTGGACTATGAGTGCGCTTCCAGACATCGTATTTCCCCCGTAGCGTGACTATCTGAAGTAACTGGCATGTACCACTAGGGGTAGCGTCTTTGGATGAAAAACAATAGCATTTCATTGCCATAACTTCTTTGTTTTGTCATTAAGTAACAGTAGGAATCACGTTCACATCTTCCCACGTGTTATGTTTCCATTAGCCTAATAAATACGACAAAATGATGATTAAGAACAGAACTCCCACTGACACTTAAATTGCTAATGTTTGAATATTGGTTTGTTTTGGACGAATATACCTTCAGTGGCAGCTGTACTGCAACGGGACAATCCGCCAAGTCAGACTGCACTACGAGACACTGCCAATACGTGCATGCCAGACGTAACAGTACAGTTCTGCGCTGTCCCGTGACAGTGCAGCGCTGTCCCGTGACAATGCCGGCGTAGTCACGAGACACTGCCTTTACGTGCGTGACACTGCCATGTAAAACGTAACGGTACAGTACACTGTCCCGTGACAGTGCCGGCGTAGTCACGAGACACTGCCTTTACGTGCGTGACACTGCCATGTAAAACGTAACAGTACAGTACACTTTGTGCTGTAACCCCTTCTCCCATATAGGTTACTGAACACTTTATTAGGAGTTTACAAGTACTTCACAGTACAGGTTACTTTCATTAAAAATCAAGTATATACATAGTTAATTGGAAGATTCAACTTATCGTCAAATCCCAAAACTTCTGAAGTTTCACTCCACGCCTTCTCCCTTCTACTATTATCCTTGTAAAAAGGATGTCTGGGGTCGTACACAATTCCGTGTTTCTCCACCTCCAAAATGAATTTTTCCTAGTCCATGATGTGACGAAGAATTGGCGCATGCGCTCTGTGTTGCGTTCTTGATCCGTATCCGTCAAAAATAGACTTGATGCGCATCTCGACGGACTGCCGGATGCGTGACGGAACAGAGACGTAGCGGAGACGCAACGCAGCGGATCTGGTGTAAACTGATGCATTGACTTTATTGGCGGCGATTGCCTGCGGCTGCCGTGTCGGAAACGCACCGCAGCGGATACGCATCCAGTGTAAATCAGGGGTTACGCAGACATCCCATTTCAAAATGGCGGCACCGAAGGGGCGCCTGTTATTTCAAATAAACCCTTTAACCATAACGTTTTTTAAGTAATGAAGCACTTTTCTGCCAATGTGAATAATAAAGTAAAGCGCCCTAAGCATTTCGACAAGAATCAAGGAATAACGCGGGTAATCCTTGTTAAAATAAGCATATGGCATTAACCCAGAAGCGGAGTGGCTATTTGCATATGCCACAGCATGCCGCACTGTCGTACTGAAAGTAGCGCAGTCTACTGTTTTAAACTAGAAATAATTCTCTTTAACATGAATGTACTGTTTTAATACACTGTCTGATAGTGTATGTGAATAGACTAGACAATACATTTTAGGGCCGAACTCATGTTTTAACAAAATGTGGCGTCGACGATACTGTCGTACTAATGTTTTAAACTAGAAATAATTCTCTTTAACATGAATGTGCTGTTCTTAATACAATGTTTAATACAATGTATATGAACAGCCTAGACAATAAGTTTTAGGGCTGAATTTCATGTGTTTTAACATAAGGTGGCATAGAAGAACCAACCCTGAAAAACCCCGAGCATCAGCCTTGGGTACTACTTTTTCAGACCACCAGTGGAGGGGTATCCTAGAGTTAGACATGGGCTCTTGCACTGTAAGCTGCTTTATAAAGCTCATTTTACCAACGCTAGGCTGTCTAAAATAACCCCTGCAGATGTGTCGGTTGCAATAGGCGTGGGGCCCCTAGCGGGCTGCTTCCACATGTTTTCGGATCTGTCCTTGATTATCTGAGTTCAGGACAGACATATTCAAAATCATCGTGCAGACCCTCAACATAGTTCTATCTCCTAATCCTCTAACACCCCTGTTCGGCATTCCAACATCCAATACCATGACACCCTTACTGGTTGGCATCTCATCCTTTAAAAATGGAGACACACCACCCCCTCCAACATATGACGGGTGTATACAACAAGTTTTACGACCTATATATCTTGAAATGTTATGAATTTCATTGCAGAGGTCCTCCTATCTAGTACTTAAAAGCATCAGTCTCCTCTAGTGTAAGAATTTGGTCTTTGATAAACCTCAGGACAGGGCCCCAAGTCTTATGAAAGGTCTTTAAGGACCCTCCAATTCTGGTTGCCGTTAGGGGTATGGAGATACATCTTTTGCACAAAGTGTCCGCTTTGAAATAAATGAAACAGATGATTCTTTAGCGGGTTATACTTGACAGTTAGGATTGTGAATGTTTTCAGGGTTCAAGTGGTTACCCTTTGTTAGACATAGTGAACATTTAGCAATAATGACACTATGTTGTTGAGGCAGATCATTTAATTAGAATGATTACAAACAAATAAAAAATATTCAAACATATTTTTGACCAGAGTCAGTTACATTCAGTGCGCAACATCTGTCGGTACATGCTTGTCCCTCATCATATCCCAGAATGCTTGAGCAGCTGCATCTACATCATTACTGTATTCATTGACCATAACACCGCGTATCAATTCATCCATTTTGCTATGTATGTCCCTCTCATTTTTCAACTTATTTAAAACTGTATCAATAACCCTCTGAACCATTGTGGGAGATGTCGGAATTGGGTTAAACCTCAAGACCCCCTTCACTACAACATTTTTCAACCACAGTCTACAGTTTTTTGACCACTTTTCAAAACTGTCAAAAAGGTATTGCGGTTTTGGATTGTCGAGACATGAGTGCTGCTGTGGGTCTGAGCAGAATGTGGCACACGCCTTACAATTCTCCTCTAGGTTCTTGTCTATTATCGTATCCAGAATCCATACCACTACTCCTATAATAAATTGTATAACATTCAGTGGTCTCATGCTTTCATCCCCGTTGTCTTCCACCGTTGATGATGCCAGCTCTGTAAATCCCTTGTTGACATGCCTAACAATCTGTGCAGCCATTTCTGGGGTATGCCATCCATTCCCTGAAACTGAGAATATAAACACATTCAGACTTTGTCCAATTTAAAACAAAAACAAAAAACACCAGTACGGTAAAGTAGGTACACTCACCATTAAAACTATCAACACTTTTTCGCTTAAGGTTGTCCATCTCCTTCAGGGATCCATCTCCGAGGTCTGGTGGCGGATTGCCCCTCTGGGGGCGGTGGTGCCTAGATCTCGGAGTATAGAGTATATATGGGGAGTGTGAATGTGTGTACGGCGTTCATTTCTGTGTCTTCATGTTGGGCGAACGGGTGAATATTTGTTTATGTGTGCATGAGGGTGGGAACGTATGCTTGTGTATGTGTACGCCTGTTTGTCTATACGTATGTGTCAGGTTGGGTCTTAGACTCCACCTGAAATAACATCTCAGGCTCTATTCCCCCCCGCCACACTCCCTGCTGGTGGATGAGGCCCCCGGCTGCCGATGCGTTGGTGGTTCTCGAAGTCCGGGGCTGGATGCTCTGGTGTGTGCTGGCTCACTCTCGGCGGTTGCCTGCCGGGGCCTGGCCCTTCCGGCTCTGTCGGGGCCCTGGCTGGGGGGTGGGGGGGCCCTTGGATCTCTGGGCCCGGGGTCCGGTCTGCCCTGGTGTGGCCGGCCACCGGCGGGGCCTGCGTGCTCGTCGCCACGGCCCCCTGGGGCTCCTGTGATGTGGCTGCCGGATGGCCCCCCTCCGGAGCGCTCCTCTGCCCTTAGCTCGGTGGGGGCTGCAATTGTCCCTGCGGTGGTCCTCCTGGGGTTCCCGTGCCCTGGGGGGCCTCTGGATATCTGGGGCCCGGGTCTCCTCCGTGTCGACTTCATGTCCTGGGTGGGCGGGGCTGTGGCTCCCCACACACACTACTAGACAATTACATGGAGAAACCTTAGGAACACCAGCGCGCTAACACACAGGTGTACACACAGGTGCTCACGGACACATGCTCACGGACACACACTGTCTTGATCGGCTGTTGTTTCTGGGCATGGGTTGTAAGGCTGGTTGTGTGTGCTGTTCAACAACATTTAACGTTTGATGGTCGTTGTGATTAGTACAGATGTTGTATGTTGTCTTTCTCTTTTCAACAGACATGGAAGCAGATTATCTGTTTTGTTTTTTTTTGTTTTTTTTCTCTTTTGTTTTTTTTCTGTTTTCTTTCCATTCCTCTCTCTCCCTCTCTCTCTCTTCCCTCCTTCTCCTTTGTCCCCCCCCTCCCTCTCCTTCTTTTGAGGAAGTAAATAAAAATATAAAATAAAATAAAAAAAAATAAATAATAATAATAATAATAAAATAAAAGATAACTGCAAGCAGTGACAATCGGGTCCAAAGCAAATGGACAGAAGCAATGAAGAGGAATGAAGTGAATGGCATAAGATTAGAAGTTCACTAATTATTGTAAATGAAGTACAGACTGTAATTGATGAGCAATGCATTTAAATAGTCAGAAAATAGGAAATGCTACTATGAGATGATACCTAACATTTGAACATTACTGTAGAAATGTTTATCAAGGTACAATAAAGGGAAAAGGGTAGATGAGAAACAGAAGGGATATGTGGTGACTAGTTGTTGGAGAAATATTGCAATTGCTGCAGTGTACACAGGCTGAAGTATCATTGAAGTTTGATAGATTTCTAAAAGTTAAATGGCAGTAATATATGAGATTAAAAATATGGACTTAGATGAAGGGAACGGTGATTAATATTTAAATGTTTAAATAAACAATAAGGAGATGTCAGCTGCATTAACCAAGGTTGGTCTTAGACATATTATGACGGTGGCTAAATTGTAAATGAAGTGCAGACTGTAACGGATTTCCAATGCATTTAAATAGACAGAAAGTAGGAAAATGGTAGATGAGAAAGAACGGACATGTGGTGACTAGTTGTTGGAAAAAATTGAAATTGCTGCAGTGTACATCACTGAAGTTTGATAGATTTCTAAAAGTGAAATGGCAGGAAAATGAAAGCAATTTAATAATATGGACTGAGATGAGGGGAAAGATGATTAATTTTTAATATTTCATGAGAAATAAGCTAATTTCAGCTGCATTATCGAAGGTTGGTCTTAGACATGTTATGACATTGGCTAAATTGGAAATGAAGTACAGACTGTAACTGATGGCCAATGTTTTTAAATAGTCAGAAAAAGTAGAAAATGCTTCTATGATAAGATAATACCTGATATTTTGAACATTGACTTTGATATGTTGATTAAGGTACGATAAACGGAAGAGGGTAGATCAGAAACAGAAGGGACATGTGGTGACTAGCTGTTGGAAGAAATTGCAATTGTTGCACTGTTCACAGCCTGAAGTATCTCTGAACTTTGATACATTTCTAAAAGTGAAATGAAATGAAAATGTCAATGATCTTTGAAGGTTTGATGAAAAATAAAGAAATTTCAGCTGCATTAACTATGAGTATATTTTGACAGTGGCAGAAGCGCCCCCGTTTAACCGAATGTCACCAAAGTTAGATGGTCTATTCATAGTCCAGTGCTACAGAAGTGAGTCAAATTTTGTGAGAATTCGATGAAGTATGAATGAGGTTTAGCAGACTTAATGAATTCGGTATGGAAATAGTGAGGCCAGCAGGTGGAGTTAGCACTACATTTGATAATTGGTAGTATGCAGTCCCTGGTGTGGCAGTTTGACTACTGCCATTAGCAGAAGCAGCCTTAGTAGAACAATATAAGACACAATATATAACCATTTGCTGAAGTGCCTCAGCCCAAAAGAATTTGTTTTTTGTGTCAGATGGTCTAAGTAGACGGTAGAAATAGGCACCTGCATAACTAATATTTTAAGTCTAGATCATACAAGTTAAGCTTACTTTACAGTACCTCAGTGAACACATGCCGTCTTGTATATTAAAAAAACAACAGTGGCTTACTGCATTTGTAAAGTATTCTTCTAGACATGAGAAGCCCTGAAAGAATTTAATGCCATTAATGAAATACAGGATGAACTCCACCTGCTGGCTAATGTATAAAAAAAATCCAAAAAACTGCAATATAAATAGAGCACCATCTCCACCTACTGGCCAATTTAATACAAAAAAGCAAAAAATCTGCAATATATACTGCCTGGCTTATAATTAAAATCTGATAATTTTCTATAAGTCAAATAGCAGAAAAATGAAAGGAGCTTAATAATATGGACTGAGGTGAAGGGAAAGTTAATTCCTTGAAAGTATTATGAAGGATATTTCAGCTGAATTAGCCAAGGTAGGTATTAAACATAATATGACAGTGGCTGTACCGCTCCAGATTGACTGATCGCCACCAAACTTGGAAGATTTGTCTGTAGTCCAGTCATACAGAAGTGAATCAAATTTTGTAAGGATCAGATGAAGCATGCCTGAGATTTAGCTGTTTGAATGAAATGGGAATGGAAATGGTGTGGCCAGAAGGTGTAGTCAGCGCTCCATTTTAGAAATGATATTAAATGCTTTCTGACTTTCTCATTTGTAAATGAAGTCTGATAATGTTGTATAAGGCAAATTGGTGAAAAATGAAAGGAAATTAAAAATATGGACTAAGGTGAAGGGAAAGGTAACAATTCTTTGAAGGTTTCATGAGGAATAAGGACATTTCAGCTGAATCTGTTAAGGTGGCTCTTAGACATAATACAACATTGGCTGTAGTGCCCTCATTTGCCCGATCACCACCAAACATAGATGGTCTGTCTGTAGTCCACTCCTGCAGGAGACAGTCAAATTTTGTGAAGATTGGGAGAAGCATGCCTGAGATTTAGCTGTTTGAATGAAATGAAAATGGAAATGGTGTGGCCAGCAGGTGGAGTCAACGCTCCATTTTAGAAATGCTATTTAATACTTTTAGGCCTTCTCATGTTTAAATGAATTCTGATAATGTTCTGAGGCAAATGGGTGAAAAATGAACAGAAATTAAAATATGGACCTAGTTGAAGGGAAAGCAAACAATTCTTTGAATGTTTGAAGAGAAATAAGGACATTCCAACTGAATTTGCTAAGGTGGGTCTTAGAAATATATAGACAGTGGCTGTAGCTCCCCCATTTGACCGATCGGCACCAAAGTTGGAGGGTCTGTCTGTGGTCTATGGTTACATTAGCTGGTCAAATTTTATGAGGATTGGATGAAGAATGCCTCAGATTTAGCTGTTTGATTGAAATGAGCATGGAAATGGTGCAGGTTTGGTGTAGTTGGTGGCCATAGCATACAGGTAGGTCAAGTTATTTTTATAAATTATCCATAAGGGCCGTGTCATGATTGATCTACTACCAGAATGACCATCTTTGGCTGGACATTGTAGTAGTTATAGCAATATGTTATTTATTAAGTTTTTAAATGTCACAAGGGAATGCAAATGACAATCATTAGGCATTGCATATTTCTTGATTTGGCATAACTAAGAGAACTTGCAATACAAAAGATTTCAACCAGTCATATGTCACTGGAACAGAAATGAGATAAATGTAAGTTGTACTGATTTTGCAGGTTTATAAAGACATGTTATACTGCTGTAGCGCCCCCGTTTGACTGATCGGCACCAAATTTGGAGGGCCCTTCTCCAGTAATATCCTACATTACATATTTAAGTTTGGTGATGATTGGTTGAGGCACGCCTGAGATATAGCTGTCTGATTGAAGTGGGTGTGGCACCACTATGGTTTGGGTGTGGCTGGTGGTCGTACCTCATGGAAAGTTTATGATTTTTTTAATAATTTTATATAGGGACTGTCTCCTGATTTAAATGATACCAGATTTGTGTAGGTTTGGTGAAAATCCTAGGAGGATAAGAAAAAACCCTGTTTTCAGACTGTTACAAAATAGGCAAAAACGGCAAGAGATATGATGAAGTTCTTTATACCATTAAATTTGCCATGAGCGAGTGGATAGGATTCGCAACAATTCTAAATTTAATCTTTATCAGTTCAAGAGAAATAGACAGAAATGCAAAACTTGTTGCTGTAGCGCCCCCATCTGGCTGATTGCGGTGTCCTTAACAGGGTATGCTAAGGGTCGGGAATCAAATGTGACCGCCTGTTTTGGTTGAGATTCGGTATTGTTTAGCCTGTCAAATGGCTGCTTCATTTTGATTGGCTGATGATGACCATGATTTTATGATCAATGACTGCTATGATATATGGCTGATCTCAGAATTGGCCATAGTTTATATATGTCAAATATTTGTTTGATTGGTCAAGGCAGTCAGGAGATATTGGAAGTTTTTAGTTGTAGCGCCCCCTATTGACAAAATGGGGCCAGCTTTACAACAACTCCCCAGAATGGCACTCGGAGGTAGGATTTCAAATTTGGTTAAGATCAGCTAAAGCAGGGCCAAGTTATAGCAGTCAGACTGAAACTGGCCAAATTAAGGTGTAGTTTGGGCGTGGCTGATGGCTGTATGATACAGAAATTTTAAGATTTTTTTAATTAGTCTTGATCAGTTCAGAGAACTGATTGGTTTGACACCTCATATGTCTGATTTGGACAGATGGGGTAGGACTTGAGGGCAGAAGTAGGATTTGCAAATTATGCAAATTAGCAAAAAATCTAAGTAGGCGGAGCTTCATAGTCCAAATGGGAAGTTGGTAGAGAATGGATGTCTGTATCAGAAGAAAAAATAATTTCAATTGTAGGACTAATAAGACAGGAGATATGGACTGAAACGCATTGGGGGGCGCTAGAGCGCCCCCATCTGGCTGACAGGCCTGCTTCGGAGAATCTGAGTAGCGGGTAGGAATTGACATCATCTGACCAAGTTTGGTAGGTCTAGCTCTTACGGTTTAGGCTGTACATTCAGTTTTAGGGCGGAAAAATAATAATAATAAAAGAGAAAAATCCTAAGAAAAACAATAATGGTCCATAAGCATTTCATGCTTTGGACCCTTAATAATAATAAAAATAGTCAGAAAATAGGAAATGCTACTATGAGATGATACCTAACATTTGAACATTACTGTAGAAATGTTTATCAAGGTACAATAAAGGGAAAAGGGTAGATGAGAAACAGAAGGGATATGTGGTGACTAGTTGTTGGAGAAATATTGCAATTGCTGCAGTGTACACAGGCTGAAGTATCATTGAAGTTTGATAGATTTCTAAAAGTTAAATGGCAGTAATATATGAGATTAAAAATATGGACTTAGATGAAGGGAAAGGTGATTAATATTTAAATGTTTAAATAAACAATAAGGAGATGTCAGCTGCATTAACCAAGGTTGGTCTTAGACATATTATGACGGTGGCTAAATTGTAAATGAAGTGCAGACTGTAACGGATTTCCAATGCATTTAAATAGACAGAAAGTAGGAAAATGGTAGATGAGAAAGAACGGACATGTGGTGACTAGTTGTTGGAAAAAATTGAAATTGCTGCAGTGTACATCACTGAAGTTTGATAGATTTCTAAAAGTGAAATGGCAGGAAAATGAAAGCAATTTAATAATATGGACTGAGATGAGGGGAAAGATGATTAATTTTTAATATTTCATGAGAAATAAGCTAATTTCAGCTGCATTATCGAAGGTTGGTCTTAGACATGTTATGACATTGGCTAAATTGGAAATGAAGTACAGACTGTAACTGATGGCCAATGTTTTTAAATAGTCAGAAAAAGTAGAAAATGCTTCTATGATAAGATAATACCTGATATTTTGAACATTGACTTTGATATGTTGATTAAGGTACGATAAACGGAAGAGGGTAGATCAGAAACAGAAGGGACATGTGGTGACTAGCTGTTGGAAGAAATTGCAATTGTTGCACTGTACACAGCCTGAAGTATCTCTGAACTTTGATACATTTCTAAAAGTGAAATGAAATGAAAATGTCAATAATCTTTGAAGGTTTGATGAAAAATAAAGAAATTTCAGCTGCATTAACTATGAGTATATTTTGACAGTGGCAGAAGCGCCCCCGTTTAACCGAATGTCACCAAAGTTAGATGGTCTATTCATAGTCCAGTGCTACAGAAGTGAGTCAAATTTTGTGAGAATTCGATGAAGTATGAATGAGGTTTAGCAGACTTAATGAATACGGTATGGAAATAGTGAGGCCAGCAGGTGGAGTTAGCGCTACATTTGATAATTGGTAGTATGCAGTCCCTGGTGTGGCAGTTTGACTACTGCCATTAGCAGAAGCAGCCTTAGTACAACAATATAAGATACAATATATAACCATTTGCTGAAGTGCCTCAGCCCAAAAGAATTTGTTTTTTGTGTCAGATGGTCTAAGTAGACGGTAGAAATAGGCACCTGCATAACTAATATTTTAAGTCTAGATCATACAAGTTAAGCTTACTTTACAGTACCTCAGTGAACACATGCCGTCTTGTATATTAAAAAAAACAACAGTGGCTTACTGCATTTGTAAAGTATTCTTCTAGACATGAGAAGCCATGAAAGAATTTAATGCCATTAATGAAATACAGGACGAACTCCACCTGCTGGCTAATGTATAAAAAAAATCCAAAAAACTGCAATATAAATAGAGCACCATCTCCACCTACTGGCCAATTTAATACAAAAAAGCAAAAAATCTGCAATATATACTGCCTGGCTTATAATTAAAATCTGATAATTTTCTATAAGTCAAATAGCAGAAAAATGAAAGGAGCTTAATAATATGGACTGAGGTGAAGGGAAAGTTAATTCCTTTAAAGTATTATGAAGGATATTTCAGCTGAATTAGCCAAGGTAGGTATTAGACATACTAGGAAAGTGGCTGTACCGCTCCAGATTGACTGATCGCCACCAAACTTGGAAGATTTGTCTGTAGTCCAGTCATACAGAAGTGAATCAAATTTTGTAAGGATCAGATGAAGCATGCCTGAGATTTAGCTGTTTGAATGAAATGGGAATGGAAATGGTGTGGCCAGAAGGTGTAGTCAGCGCTCCATTTTAGAAATGATATTAAATGCTTTCTGACTTTCTCATTTGTAAATGAAGTCTGATAATGTTGTATAAGGCAAATTGGTGAAAAATGAAACGAAATAAAAAATATGGACTAAGGTGAAGGGAAAGGTAACAATTCTTTGAAGGTTTCATGAGGAATAAGGACATTTCAGCTGAATCTGTTAAGGTGGCTCTTAGACATAATACAACATTGGCTGTAGTGCCCCCATTTGCCCGATCACCACCAAACATAGATGGTCTGTCTGTAGTCCACTCCTGCAGGAGACGGTCAAATTTTGTGAAGATTGGGAGAAGCATGCCTGAGATTTAGCTGTTTGAATGAAATGGAAATGGAAATGGTGTGGCCAGCAGGTGGAGTCAACGCTCCATTTTAGAAATGCTATTTAATACTTTTAGGCCTTCTCATGTTTAAATTAATTCTGATAATGTTCTGAGGCAAATGGGTGAAAAATGAACAGAAATTAAAATATGGACCTAGTTGAAGGGAAAGCAAACAATTCTTTGAATGTTTGAAGAGAAATAAGGACATTCCAACTGAATTTGCTAAGGTGGGTCTTAGAAATATATAGACAGTGGCTGTAGCTCCCCCATTTGACCGATCGGCACCAAATTTGCAGGGTCTGTCTGAGGTGCAGTGCTACATTAGTGGGTCAAATTTGGTGATGATCAGATGAAGTATGCCTGTGATTTTGCTGTTTGATTGAAATGATCATGGAAATGCTGTAGGTTCAGTGTGGCTGGTGGCTATACTGTACAGGCAAGTGAAGTTATCTTTATAAATTATACATATGGGCAGTGTCCTGATTTTTCTACTACCAGATTGACCTACTTAGGCTGGACATTGCAGTAGTTACAGTAATATGTTATTAATTAAGTTTTTAAATATGACAAGGGAATGCAAATGACTATCATGGGACATTGCATATTTCTTGATTTGACATGACTCACAGAACTTGCAGGGCAAAAGATTTTAACCAGTAATATGTCACTGGATCAAAAATGAGATAAATGTAAGTTGAGCTGATTTAGCAGTTTATACAGTGATGTTATATTGCTGTAGCACCCCCGTTTGACTGATCGGCACCAAATTTGGAGGGCCCTTCTCCAGTAATATCCTACATTATATGCTTAAGTTTGATGATGATTGGTTGAGGCAGGCCTGAGATATAGCTGTCTGATTGAAATGGGTGTGGCACCACTATGGTTTGGGTGTGGCTGGTGGCCATACCTCATGGAAAGTTTATGATTTTTTTAATAATTTTATATAGGGACTGTCTCCTGATTTAAATGATACCAGATTTGTGTAGGTTTGGTGAAAATCCTAGGAGGATAAGAAAAAGTACTGTTTTAAGACTTTTACAAAATAGGCAAAAATGGCAAGAGATATGATGAAGTTCTTTATACCATTAAATTTGTCATGAGCTAGTGGATAGCTTAAGCAACAATTGTCAATTTTATAATTAACAGTCCAGGAGAAATAGGCAGAAATGTGCTGTAGCGCCCCCATATGGCAGACTGACATGTCCCTTACAGGGTGGGCTCAGGGTCAGAGGACAAATGTATAACCCAAATTTGGTTTGGATTGCTCATTGTTTAGCCAGTCAAATGGCTGCTTGATTTTGATTGGCTAATGGTGGCCAGTATTTTACAACTAATGACTGCCATGATACTTGCCTGACCTCAGGCTTGGACATAGTACATATCTGCCAAATTTCAATTAGATTGGTCAAGGCAGTCAGGAGATATTGCCAGTTTTTAGTTGTAGCGCCCCCTATTGACGAAATGTGGGCCGCATTGTATGGTGACCCCATAATAGAGCAGGGAGGTTGGATTGTAAGTTTGGTTCAGGTAGGCTAAGGTATGGAGAAGTTATAGCATTCAGACTGAAATAGGCCAAATTTAGGTGGGATTTGGGCATGGCTAGTGGCCATAAAATAGACAAATGTCAGACTTTCTTGAATCTATTTTGATCAGCTAAGTGGACTGATCGGTTTGACACCTCATTTGTCTGATTTGGTCCAATATTGTAGGACTTGAAGGCAGAAGTCAGTTTCACAAATTATGCAAATTAGCAAAAAATCTAAGTAGGCGGAGCTTCATAGTCCAAATAGCCAGTTGGTAGAGCAAAGCTGTCTGTATCAGCAGAAAAAATAATTTCAATTATAGGACTAATAGGACAGGAGCTATGGACTGAAACGCGTTGGGGGGCGCTAGAGCGCCCCCATCTGGCTGACAGGCCTGGGTCAGAGAATCTGAGTAGCGGGTAGGAATTGACATCATATTACCAAGTTTGGTTGGCCTAGCACTTACGGTTTAGGCTGTGCATTCAGTTTTAGGGCGCGAAAAATAATAATAATAATAACTAGAAACTGCAGGCAGTTACTGAAGGGTCCAAAGGGTATGACAAGTAGGACAGGTAGGACAGGTAGGACAACAGATGGTTTGAGTAGAAGGTAGAAATCAGGATGGAGATTGTTGAGTGTCCGTCTAACAGGTCAGGAAATGTAGGACAGAATGTAGGACCCTGTGGTGTAGTGCCTGAACCTGACTGAATGCAATGTTTTGGTGAGATAGTCTGAGTAGTAGGTAGAAATCAGGATATAGACTAGTTAGTATCGGTCTAACAGGTCAGCAAATGCAGGACAGAATGTAGAACCCTGTGGTGGAGTGCCTTAGCCTGACTTAATACATGTTTTGGGTCAGATGGCCTGACTAGTTGGTAGATTTAGGGACCTTCATACCTGGTCTGGTAAGTGTAGATATTACATAGTTGCTTTTTTATACTGCCTGTGTAAACATAGGCTGTGTTGCATATTCTTAACAAAGTGCTGAGTTGCGGGAGTGTGACATGTAACAGCAGTAATATCATGCTGTATGCTATTCTAGGATGTATATTTAGACAGGAGAAAGGCTAAAAGTATTGAAGGCATTATTGAAATGGAGCGCTGACTCCACCTGCTGGCCAATTTATTATAAAATTGTAATTGCTGTAGTGTACACAGCCTGAAGAAAGATTAAAGTTTGAAAGATTTGTAAAAGTCAAATGGCAGGAGAATATAAGCAGATTAAAAATATGGACTTAGATGAAGGGAAAGGTGATTAATATTTTAATTTTTAAATAAACAATAAGCAGATTTCAGCTGCATTAACCAAAGTTGGTCTTAGACATATTATGACAGTGGCTGTAGTGCCCCCGTTTGACTGATTGCCACCAAACTTGGAAGGTCTTTTGCAGCTTGGCTGAGGCAGTCTAGTAACACAGCCGTGCATCAAATTTTGTGAGGATTGGATGAAGCATGCCAGAGATATAGCTATTTGAATGAAATAGGCATGGAAACAGTGTGGCCAGCAGGTGGAGTCAGCGCTCCATTTTAGAAATTGTATTCAATACTTTCAGGCCTTCTTATGTGTAAATTAAGTCTGATAATGTTCTATGAGGCAAATTGGTGAAAAATGAAAGTGAATAAAAAATATGGACTCAGGTGAAGGGAAAGGTAACAATTCTTTCAAGGTTTTATGAGAAATAAGGACATTTCAGCTGAATTTGCTAAGGTGGGTCTTAGACATATATGGACAGTGGCTGTAGCGCCCCTGTTTGACCGATTGGCACCAATATTGGAGGGTCTGTCTGAGGTCCCTTACTACATTAGGCCGTCAAATTTGATGAGGATTGGCTGAAGCACGGCTGAGATTTAGATGGTTGATTGAAATGAGCATGGATATGGTGCAGGTTTGTTGTAGCTGGTGGCCATAGCATACAGGTCAAGATATTTTTATGAATTATCCATAAGGGCAATGTCCTGATTGATGTACTACCAGAATGACCTACTTGGGCTGGATATTGTAGAAGTTACAGTAATATGTTATTTATTAAGTTATTAAACATCACAAGGGAATGAAAATGACTATCATTGGGCATTGCATACGTCTTGATTTGGCATGACTCACAGAACTGGCAGTACAAAATATTTTAACCAGTAACATGTCACTAGAACAGAAATGAGATAAATGTAAGTTGAACTGATTTTCAAGGTTTATACAGACATGTTATGTTGTTGTAGCGCCCCCGTTTGACCGATCGGCACCAAATTTGGAGGGCCCTTCCGGACTACTATTCTACAGGATATATTAAAGTTTGGTGATGATTGGCTGAGGCAGGCCTGAGATATAGCTGTCTGATTGAATTGGGCATGGCACCTGTATGGTTTGTGTGTGGCTGGTGACTATACCTCATGGAAAGTTTATGATTTTTTTATGAATTATTTATTATGACTGTCTCCTGATTTAAATGATACCAGATTTGTGTAGGTTTGGTGAAAATCCTAGGAGGTTAACGAAATGTCTTGTTTTCAGACCAATATGAATTATGCAAAAACGCAAAGATGCAGAAGCAAGTTCTACATGTTGTTTGATTTGGCATGTCGTACTGAATTGACCGGGCAACAATTAGACTGCCATAACAGGATGGAGATTTAGCGTAGCTCTAATGTGACAGGAGATGTAGGGCAAACCGTAGAGGAGGATACTAAAAAGTCAGACAGAACTACAGGTCAGCAGATGTCAGACAGAACAGAACTTGTTTAGGTCAGATGGTTTGAGTAGAAGGTAGAAATCATGATGTAGATTGTTGAGTGTCGGTCTAACAGGTCAGGAAATGTAGGACAGAATGTAGAACCCTGTGGTGTAGTGCCTGAACCTGACTGAATGCATTGTTTTGGTCAGATGGTCTCAGTAGTAGGTAGAAATCAGGATATAGATTAGTTAGTATCGGTCTAACAGGTCAGCAAATGTAGGACAGAATGTAGAACCCTGTGGTGGAGTGCCTTAGCCTGACTGAATGCATGGTTTGGGTCAGATGGCCTGACTAGTTGGTAGATTTAGGGACCTTCATACCTGGTCTGGTAAGTCTAGATATTACAGAGTTTTCTTTTTTATACTGCCTGTGTAAACATAGGCTGTGTTGCATATTCTTAACAAAGTGCTGAGTTGCGTATTGTGACATGTAACAGCAGTAATATCATGCTGTATCATATTCTAGGTTATACATTTAGACAGGAGAAAGGCTAAAAGTATTGAAGGCATTATTGAAATGGAGCGCTGACTCCACCTGCTGGCCAATTTATTATAAAATTGTAATTGCTGCAGTGTACACAGCCTGAAGAAAGATTGAAGTTTGAAAGATTTGTAAAAGTCAAATGGCAGGAAAATATAAGCAGATTAAAAATATGGACTTAGATGAAGGGAAAGGTGATTAATTTTTTAATTTTTAAATAAACGATAAGCAGATTTCAGCTGCATTAACCAAGGTTGGTCTTAGACATATTAGGACAGTGGCTGTAGTGCCCCCGTTTGACCGATTGCCACCAAACTTGGAAGGTCTTTCTGAAGTCTAGTAACACAGATGTGCGTCAAATTTTGTGAGGATTGGATGAAGCATGCCAGAGATATAGCTATTTTAATGAAATGGGCATGGAAACAGTGTGGCCAGCAGGTGGAGTCAGCGCTCCATTTTAGAAATTGTATTCAATACTTTCAGGCCTTCTTATGTGTAAATTAAGTCTGATAATGTTCTATGAGGCAAATCGGTGAAAAATGAAAGTGAATAAGAAATATGGACTCAGGTGAAGGGAAAGGTAACAATTCTTTCAAGGTTTTATGAGAAATAAGGACATTTCAGCTGAATTTGCTAAGGTGGGTCTTAGAAATATATGGACAGTGGCTGTAGCGCCCCCATTTGACCGATTGGAACCAAAATTGGAGGGTCTGTCTGAGGTCCCTTACTACATTAGGCCGTCAAATTTGATGAGGATTGGCTGAAGCACAGCTGAGCTTTAGATGGTTGATTGAAATGAGCATGGATATGGTGCAGGTTTGTTGTAGCTGGTGGCCATAGCGTACAGGTTAAGATATTTTTATGAATTATCCATAATGGCAATGTCCTGATTGATGTACTACCAGAATGACCTACTTGGGCTGAACATTGTAGAAGTTACAGTAATATGTTATTTATTAAGTTTTTAAACATCACAAGGGAATGAAAATGACTATCATTGGGCATTGCATATGTCTTGATTTGGCATGACTCACAGAACTGGCAGTACAAAATATTTTAACCAGTAACATGTCACTAGAACAGAAATGAGATAAATGTAAGTTGAACTGATTTTCAAGGTTTATACAGACATGTTATGTTGTTGTAGCGCCCCCGTTTGACCGATCGGCACCAAATTTGGAGGGCCCTTCCGGACTACTATTCTACAGGATATATTAAAGTTTGGTGATGATTGGCTGAGGCAGGCCTGAGATATAGCTGTCTGATTGAATTGGGCATGGCACCTGTATGGTTTGTGTGTGGCTGGTGACTATACCTCATGGAAAGTTTATGATTTTTTTATGAATTATTTATTATGACTGTCTCCTGATTTAAATGATACCAGATTTGTGTAGGTTTGGTGAAAATCCTAGGAGGTTAACGAAATGTCTTGTTTTCAGACCAATATGAATTATGCAAAAATGCAAAGATGCAGAAGCAAGTTCTACATGTTGTTTGATTTGGCATGTCGTACTGAATTGACCTGGCAAGAAATGTCGATTGTAGGCTTCACCGTTCTCGAGAAATAGGCAGAAATGCAAAAGTTGTCACTGTTGCGCCCCCATCTGGCCGAGTGAGGTGTCCTTTACAGTTTAGGCAGAGGGTCAGAGCACAAATGTATCACCCAAATTTGATTTAGATTGGTCATTGAGAAGCCTGTGAAATGCCTGCTTGATTTTGATTGGCTGATGGCGGCCACTCTTTAAGGAATAATTACTGCCATTGTAGGTGACTGACCACAGGCTGCTTCCTAGTACATATCTACCAAATTTCAGTTAGATTGGCAAAGGCAGTCAGGAGATATTGCCAGTTTTTAGTTGTAGCGCCCCCTATTGACGAAATGCGGCCCGCCTCGGACCGTGTCCCCAGAATGGTGTAGGGAGGTAGCATTTCAAATTTGGTCAAGGTAGGCCAAGGCACGGCCAAGTTATAGCCGTCAGACCAAAACGGGCCAAATTTGGACATTGTTTGGGCGTGGCTAATGGCCGTAGGATATAAAAATGTCTGAATTTTGTGGATAATTCTTGATCAGCAGAGAATTCTGATTCGTCTGACACCTCATTTGTCTGATTTGGTAGGACAAGCCAGGACTTTAAGGAAAAAGTAGGATTGGCAAATTATGCAAATTAGCAAAAAATCTAAGTAGGCGGAGCTTCATAGTCCAAATGGCAAGTTGGTAGGGCTTTGCTGTCTGTATATGTAGAACAAAGAATTTCGATTGTAGGTCTAACAGGACAGGAGATATCGACCGAAACGTGTTGGGGGGCGCTAAGGCGCCCCCATCTGGCTGGCAGGACTGGGTAGGACAACCTGAGTAGTGGGTAGGAATTGACATCATCTGACCAAGTTTGGTTGGTCTAGCTCTTACAGTTTAGGCTGTACATTCAGTTTTAGGGCAGAAAAATAATAATAATAATAATAATAACTAGAAACTGCAAGCAGTTACTAAAGGGTCCAAAGCGTAGGACAATCGGACTGGTAGGACAGTAGAGGAATAAGGGCAGAGATCTGGCGGCCATGGTAGTAGAAAGTCAGACAGAATTAGTCAGCCATAACATGATGGAAATTTTGGCATAGGTCTAATGCGATATGACTATATATGTTCCTGGATTTGGTACGACATAGTAAATTTGACTGGCAATAAAATTTAAGTGTAGGACAATTAGTACAGGAGATATCGACCAAAATGTGTTGTGGGGCGCAACGGTGCCCCCCTCTGACTGACTGTGATGGGTCAGAGAGGCTCAGTAGTGGATAGCAATAGGAATCTTACTGCCAAATTTGGACGGCCTAGGACTTACGGTTTAGGCTGGGCATTCAGTGTTAGGGAAGAAAAATAATTATAATCAAACCCTCTAGAGGAGTGCCTAAGCCCGTCTGAATGGCTGGGTTAATAACAAAAATAGAAGCTTCATTGACCATCATGGGGAAAATGCCTATATGTCTCCTCAGCTTGCTTTACAGAGAGCATGCTGTGCACATCGGGCTGCCTAGCTCAAGTACCAACCGAAGCTGGGTTCGAACCGGTGACCCTCTGATTACAAGCACACAGGTTTAGCCCACTGAGCCACCCGCTTCTGATGGTAAGATGGGTGAGATCAGTAGACACTTTCATATCTGATCTGGTAACTCAGTATAGCTGAATTGGCCTAGGTTGGTCTTAGTAACATATAAACAGTGGCTGTAGCGCTCCTGTTTGACTAATCGACAAAAAATTTGGAGGGTCGCTCGTTGTTATAGCACTGCATTAGTGAGAGAAATTTGGTAATGATTGGCTGAAGCATGCCTGAGATATAGCTGTCTGATTGAAATGTACGTGGCACTAGTATGGTCATGGTTTGGCTTTTGGCCGTACCTTACTGAAAGCAAAAGATTTTTTCTATAAATCATTAAATGGACTGTCTCCTGATTTGAATGACAGCAGATTTAAGTAGGTGGGGCAAAAATTCTAGGAGGGCAACGAAAAAGCCTGTTTACAGACAATTGTAAATTATGCAAAAATGCAATGATATATAACCAAGTTACATATGTGTTTAGATTTACCATGACATATCGAATTAGACTGGCAATCAATTTTAACTGTAGGCTTGACAGTTTTGTAGAAATAGGCAGAAATGCAAATGGGGCCACTGTAGCACCCCCATCTGGCCTAGTGAGTTGTCCTTTACATGGTTTGCAGAGGGTCAGAAGGTGAATGTAGCATCCAAATTTTGGTTTGATTGGTGATTGTTAAGCCTGTCAAATGGCTGCTTGATGTTAATTGGCTAATGGCAGCCAAGCTTTTATGATTGATGACTGGCATTGTATGTGACTGTCCTCAGGCTACGTCGTAGTATATGTCAGCAAAATTTCAGTTGGATTGGCCAAGGCAGTCAGGAGATATTGGCAGTTTTTAGTTGTAGCGCCCCCTATGGACGAAATGCAGCCCGCCTTGGACTATGTCCCCAGAATGGTGTCGGAAGGTAGGATTTCAAATTTGGTCTAGGTACGCCAAGGCACGGCCAAGTTATAGCCATCAGACCAAAACGGTCCAAATTTGGACATTGTTTGGGCGTGGCTAATGGCCGTAGGATATAAAAATGTCTCAATTTTGTTAATGTTTCTTGATTAGCTGAGAATTCTGATTCGTCTGACACCTCATTTGTCTGATTTGGTAGGACAAGCCAGGACTTTAAGGAAAAAGTATGATTTGCAAATTATGCAAATTAGCAAAAAATCTAAGTAGGCGGAGCTTCATGGTCCCATTGACTTTTTGGTAGGGCAAGGCTGTCTGCATCAGGAGAAAAAAGTATTTCGATGGTAGGACAAACAGGACAGGAGATATCGTCCAAAACGTGTTATGGGGCGCTACGGCGCCCCCCTCTGGCTGAGTCGGACGGGTCAGAAAACCTGAGTAGTGGGTAGGAATTCCAATCATCGTACCAAATTTGGTAGGCCTAGGACTTATGGTTTAGGCTGGGCATTCAGTTTTAGGGCAGAAAAATAATAATAATAAAGATAACTGCAAGCAGTGACAATCGGGTCCAAAGCTAATGGAAAGAAGCAATGAAGAGGAAAGAAGTTAATGGCATAAAATTAGAAGTTCACCTTTTATTTGTAAATGAAGTACAGACTGTACTGTAATTGATGAGCAATGCATTTAAATTGGTAGAAAATATGAAATGCTACTATGAGATGATATCTAACATTTAAACATTACATTTGGAAATGTTTAACAAGGTACGATAAAGGGAAAAAGGTAGATGAGAAACAGAAGGGAAATGTGGTGACTAGCTGTTGGAGAAATATTGCAATTGCTGCAGTGTACACAGGCTGAAGTAACATTGAAGTTTGATGGATTTCTAAAAGTCAAATGGCAGGAATTTATAAGCAGATTAAAAATATGGACTTAGATGAAGGGAAAGGTGATTAATATTTAAATGTTTAAATAAACAATAAGGAGATGTCAGCTGCATTAACCAAGGTTGTTGTTAGACATATTAGGACAGTGGCTAAATTGTAAAAGAAGTATAGACTGTAACTGATGGCCAATGCATTTAAATAGTCAGAAAATACGAAATGCTACTATGAGATGATAGCTAACATTAAAACATTATTGTGGAAATGTTTATCAAGGTATGATAAAGGAAAATGGTAGATGAGAAACCGAAGGGAAATGTGGTGACTAGCTGTTGGAGAAATATTGCAATTGCTGCAGTGTACACAGGCTAAAGTAACATTGAAGTTTGATAGATTTCTAAAAGTGAAATGGCATGATTCTATAAGCAGATTAAAAATATGGACTTTGAAGAAAGGAAAGGTGAATAATATTTAAATGTTTAAAAAAATAATAAGGAGATGTCAGCTGCATTAACCAAGGTTGGTCTTAGACATACAGTATTAGGACAGTGGCTAAATTTGAAATGAAGTACGGACTGTAACTGATGGCCAATGCATTTAAATAGTCAGAAAGTAGGAAATGCTTCTATGATAAGATAATATCTGACATTTTGAACATTGACTTTGATATGTTGATTAAGGTACGATAAAGGGAATATGGTAGATGAGAAACAGAAGGGACATGTGGTGACTAGCTGTTGGAAGAAATTGCAATTGTTGCACTGTACACAGCCTGAAGTATCTCTGAACTTTGATACATTTCTAAAAGTGAAATGAAATGAAAATGTCAATAATCTTTGAAGGTTTGATGAAAAATAAATTTCAGCTGCATTAACTATTAATATATTTTGACAGTGGCAGAAGCGCCCCCATTTAACCGAATGTCACCAAAGTTAGATGGTCTATTCATAGTCCAGTGCTACAGAAGTGAGTCAAATTTTGTGAGATTTCGATGAAGTATGAATGAGGTTTAGCAGACTTAATGAATTCGGTATGGAAATAGTGAGGCCAGCAGGTGGAGTTAGCGCTACATTTGATAATTGGTAGCATGCAGTCCCTGGTGTGGCAGTTTGACTACTGCCATTAGCAGAAGCAGCCATAGTACAACAATATAAGATATAATATATAACCATTTGCTGAAGTGCCTCAGCCCAAAAGAATTTGTTTTTTGTGTCAGATGGTCTAAGTAGACGGTAGAAATAGGCACCTGCATACCTAATATTTTAAGTCTAGATCATACAAGTTAAGCTTACTTTATAGTACCTCAGTGAACACATGCTGTCTTGTATATTAAAAAAAACAACAGTGGCTTACTGCATTTGTAAAGTATTCTTCTAGACATAAGAAGCCCTGAAAGAATTTAATGCTATTAATGAAATACAGGACGAACTACACCTGCTGGCTAATGTATAAAAAAAATCCAAAAAACTGCAATATAAATAGAGCACCATCTCCACCTACTGGCCAATTTAATACAAAAAAGTGAAAAATCTGCAATATATACTGCCTGGCTTATAAATAAAATCTGATAATTTTCTATAAATCAAACAGCATAAAAATGAAAAGAGCTTAAAAATATGGACTGAGGTGAAGGGAAAGTTAATTACTTGAAACTATTATGAAGGATATTTCAGCTGAATTACCCAAGGTAGGTATTAGACATACTAGGACAGTGGCTGTACTGCTCCAGATTGACTGATCGCCACCAAACTTGGAAGATCTGTCTGTAGTCCAGACTTACAGAAGTGAATCAAATTTTGGAAGGATCGGATGAAGCATGCCTGAGATTTAGCTGTTTGAATGAAATGGGAATGGAAATGTTGTGGCCAGCAGGTGGAGTCAGCGCTCCATTTTAGAAAAGATATTAAATGCTTTCTGACCTTCTCATTTGTAAATGAAGTCTGATAATGTTGTATAAGGCAAATTGGTGAAAAATTAAAGGAAATTAAAAATATGGATTCAGCTGAAGGGAAAGGTAACAACTATTTGAACATTTCATGAGGAATAAGGACATTTCAGCTGAATCTGCTAAGGTGGGTCTTACACATATATGGACAGTGGCTGTCACGCCCCCATTTGACCGATCGGCACCAAATTTGCAGGGTCTGTCTGAGGTGCAGTGCTACATTAGTGGATCAAATTTGGTGATGATCAGATGAAGTATGCCTCTGATTTAGCTGTTTCATTGAAATGATCATGCAAATGCTGTAGGTTCAGTGTGGCTGGTGGCTATACTGTACAGGCAAGTGAAGTTATCTTTATAAATTATACATATGGGCAGTGTCCTGATTTTTATACTACCAGATTGACCTACTTAGGCTGGACATTGCAGTAGTTACAGTAATATGTTCTTAATTAAGTTTTTAAATATGACAAGGGAATGCAAATGACTATCATGGGACATTGCATATTTCTTGATTTGACATGACTCACAGAACCTGCAGGGCAAAAGATTTTAACCAGTAATATGTCACTGGATCAAAAATGAGATAAATGTAAGTTGAGCTGATTTTGCAGTTTATACAGTGATGTTATATTGCTGTAGCACCCCTGTTTGACTGATCGGCACCAAATTTGGAGGGCCCTTCTCCAGTAATATCCTACATTATATATTTAAGTTTGATGATGATTGGTTGAGGCAGGCCTGAGATATAGCTGTCTGATTGAAATGGGTGTGGCACCACTATGGTTTGGGTGTGGCTGGTGGCCATACCTCATGGAAAGTTTATGATTTTTTTAATAATTTTATATAGGGACTGTCTCCTAATTTAAATGATACCAGATTTGTGTAGGTTTGGTGAAAATCCTAGGAGGATAAGAAAAAAGTACTGTTTTAAGACTTTTACAAAATAGGCAAAAATGGCAAGAGATATGATGAAGTTCTTTATACCATTAAATTTGTCATGAGCTAGTGGATAGCTTAAGCAACAATTGTCAATTTTATAATTAACAGTCCAGGAGAAATAGGCAGAAATGTGCTGTAGCGCCCCCATATGGCAGACTGACATGTCCTTTACAGGGTGGGCTCAGGGTCAGAATACAAATGTATAAGCCAAATTTGGTTTGGATTGCTCATTGTTTAGCTGGTCAAATGGCTGCTTGATTTTGATTGGCTAATGGTGGCCAGGATTTTACAACTAATGACTGCCATTTTACTTCTCTGACCTCAGGCTTGTACATAGTACATATCTGTCAAATTTCAATTAGATTGGTTAAGGCAGTCAGGAAATATTGGCAGTTATTCGCTGTAGCGCCCCCTATTGACGAAATGTGGGCCGCATTGTATGTTGACCCCATAATAGAGCAGGGAGGTTGGATTGTAAGTTTGGTTCAGGTAGGCTAAGGTATGGAGAAGTTATAGCATTCACACTGAAATAGGCCAAATTTAGGTGGGATTTGGGCATGGCTAGTGGCCATAAAATAGACAAATGTCAGACTTTCTTGAATCTATTTTGATCAGCTAAGTGGACTGATCGGTTTGACACCTCATTTGTCTGATTTGGTCCAATATTGTAGGACTTGAAGGCAGAAGTCAGTTTCACAAATTATGCAAATTAGCAAAAAATCTAAGTAGGCGGAGCTTCATAGTCCAAATAGCCAGTTGGTAGAGCAAAGCTGTCTGTATCAGCAGAAAAAATAATTTCAATTATAGGACTAATAGGACAGGAGCTATGGACTGAAACGCGTTGGGGGGCGCTAGAGCGCCCCCATCTGGCTGACAGGCCTGGGTCAGAGAATCTGAGTAGCGGGTAGGAATTGACATCATATTACCAAGTTTGGTTGGTCTAGCACTTACGGTTTAGGCTGTGCATTCAGTTTTAGGGCGCGAAAAATAATAATAATAATAATAATAATAAAAGAGAAAAATCCTAAGAAAAACAATAATGGTCCATAAGCATTTCATGCTTTGGACCCTTAATAATAATCCTAAGAAAAACAATAATGGTCCATAAGGACTTCGTCCTTTGGACCCTTAATAACTAGAAACTGCAGGCAGTTACTGAAGGGTCCAAAGGGTATGACAAGTAGGACAGGTAGGACAGGTAGGACAAGTAATAGAGCAATAACGGCAGGGGACTGGTGACCAGGAAAGTAGAAAGTCATACAGAATTAGACTGCCATAACAGGATGGAGATTTAACGTAGCTCTAATGTGACAGGAGATGTAGAGCAAACCGTAGAGGAGGGTACTAACAAGTCAGACAGAAATACAGGTCAGCAGATGTCAGACAGAACAGAACTTGTTTGGGTCAGATGGTTTGAGTAGAAGGTAGAAATCAGGATGGAGATTGTTGAGTGTTGGTCTAACAGGTCAAGAAATGTAGGACACAATGTAGAACCCTGTGGTGTAGTGCCTGAACCTGACTGAATGCATTGTTTTGGTCAGATGGTCTGAGTAGTAGGTAGAAATCAGGATATAGATTAGTTAGTATCGGTCTAACAGGTCAGCAAATGTAGGACAGAATGTAGAACTCTGTGGTGTAGTGCCTGAACCTGACTGAATGCATTGTTTTGGTCAGATGGTCTCGGTAGTAGGTAGAAATCAGGATATAGATTAGTTAGTATCGGTCTAACAGATCAGCAAATGTAGGACATAATGTAGAACCCTGTGGTGGAGTGCCTTAGCCTGACTGAATGCATGGTTTGGGTCAGATGGCCTGACTAGTTGGTAGATTTAGGGACCTTCATACCTGGTCTGGTAAGTCTAGATATTACAGAGTTGCTTTTTTATACTGCCTGTGTAAACATAGGCTGTGTTGCATATTCTTAACAAAGTGCTGAGTTGCGTAGTGTCACATGTAACAGCAGTAATATCATGCTGTATCGTATTGTAGGTTATACATTTAGACAGGAGAAAGGCTAAAAGTATTGAAGGCATTATTGAAATGGAGCGCTGACTCCACCTGCTGGCCAATTTATTATAAAATTGTAATTGCTGCAGTGTACACAGCCTGAAGAAAGATTGAAGTTTGAAAGATTTGTAAAAGTCAAATGGCAGGAAAATATAAGCAGATTAAAAATATGGACTTAGATGAAGGGAAAGGTGATTAATATTTTAATTTTTAAATAAACAATAAGCAGATTTCAGCTGCATTAACAAAGGTTAGTCTTAGACAGATTAAGACAGTGGCTGTAGGGCCCCCGTTTGACCTATTGCCTCCAAACTTGGAAGGTCTTTCTGAAGTCTAGTAACACAGATGTGCGTCAAATTTTGTGAGGATTGGATGAAGCATGCCAGAGATATAGCTATTTGAATGAAATGGGCATGGAAATAGTGTGGCCAGCAGGTGGAGTCAGCGCTCCATTTTAGAAATTATATTGAATACTTTCAGGCCTTCTTATGTGTAAATTAAGTCTGATAATGTTCTATGAGGCAAATGGGTGAAAAATGAAAGTGAATAAAAAATATGGACTAAGGTGAAGGGAAAGGTAAGAATTCTTTCAAGGTTTTATGAGAAATAAGGACATTTCAGCTGAATTTGCTAAGGTGGGTCTTAGACATATATGGACAGTGGCTGTAGCGCCCCCGTTTGACCGATTGGCACCAAAATTGGAGGGTCTGTCTGAGGTCCCTTACTACATTAGCCGGTCAAATTTGATGAGGATTGGATGAAGAATGCCTCAGATTTAGCTGTTTGATTGAAATGAGCATGGAAATGCTGTAGGTTCAGTGTGGCTGGTGGCCATACTGTACAGGCAGGTGAAGTTATCTTTATAAATTATACATAAGGGCAGTGTCCTGATTGATCTACTACCAGAATGACCTACTTCGGCTGGACATTGCAGTAGTGATAGTAATATGTTATTTAAGTTTTTAAATATGACAAGGGAATGCAAATGACTATCATGCGACATTGCATATATCTTGATTTGGCATGAATCACTGAAATTGCTGGACAAATGATTTTAACCAGTGAAATGTCACTGGATCAACAATTAGATAAATGTAAGATGAACTGATTTTGCAGGTTTACACAGACATGTTATGTTGCTGTAGCGCCCCTGTTTGACCGATCGGCACAAAATTTGGAGGGCCCTTCCGCAGTAATGTCTTACATTATGGATTTAAGTTTGGTGATGATTTGGTGAGACATGCCTGAGATATAGCTGTCTGATTGAAATGGGCGAGGCACCAGTACAGTCAGGGTGTCCCTGGTGGCCATACCTTACCGAAAGTTTATGTTTTTTCTGTAAATCTTTAAAAGGACTGTCTCCTGATTATAATGACAACAGACTTATGTAGATTGGCCGAAAATCCTAGGAGATGAATGAAAAAGCCTGTTTTTATAAAAATATAAATTGTGCAAAAACGCAAAGATGAAGAGAAAAGCTCTATATGTTGTTTGATTTGTCATGACATAGTGGATTAGACTGGCAATAAATTTCAACTGTAGGCATGACAGTTCTGCAGATATAGGCAGAAATGTAAATCAGGGCACTGTAGCGCCCCCATGTGGCTCAGTGAGGTGTCCTTTGTATAGTGGGCTGCGGGTCGTAGGCCAAATATACCACCAAAAGTTGGTCTTGATTGGTCATTGATAAGCCTGTCAAATGGCTGCTCGATTTTGATTGGCTGATGGCGGCCACTCTTTAAGCAATAATGACTGCCATTGTATGTGACTGACCTCAGGCTGGGCCCTAGTACATATCTGCCAAATTTCAGTTTGATTGGCCAAGGCAGTCAGGAGATATTGCCAGTTTTTAGTTGTAGCGCCCCCTATGGACGAAATGCAGCCCGCCTTGGACCGTGTCCCCAGAATGGTGTAGGGAGGTAGCATTTCAAATTTGGTCAAGGTAGGCCAAGGCACGGCCAAGTTATAGCCGTTAGACCAAAACGGGCCAAATTTGGATATTGTTTGGGCATGGCTAATGGCCGTAGGATATAAAAATGTCTGAATTTTGTTAATGATTCTTGATCAGCTGAGAATTCTGATTCGTCTGACACCTCATTTGTCTGATTTGGTAGGACAAGCTTTGACTGTAAGGAAAAAGTATGATTTGCAAATTATGCAAATTAGCAAAAAATCTAAGTAGGCGGAGCTTCATGGTCCCATTGACTTTTTGGTAGGGCATGGCTGTCTGCATCAGTAGAAAAAAGAATTTCGAACGTAGGACAAACAGGACAGGAGATATCGTCCAAAACGCGTTGGGGGGCGCTACGGCGCCCCCCTTTGGCTGAGTCGGACGGGTCGGACACGCTGAGTAGTGGGTAGGAATTGCAATCATCCTACCAAATTTGGTCGGCCTAGGACTTACGGTTTAGGCTGGGCATTCAGTTTTACGGCAGAAAAATAATAATAATAATAACTAGAAACTGCAAGCAGTTACTAAAGGGTCCAAAGCGTAGGACAATCGGACTGGTAGGACAGTAGAGGAATAAGGGCAGAGATCTGGCGGCCATGGTGGTAGAAAGTCAGACAGAATTAGTCAGCCATAAAATGATGGAAATTTTGGCATAGGTCTAATGCGATATGACTATATATGTTCCTGGATTTGGTACAAGATAGTAAATTTGACTGCCAATAAAATTTAAGTGTAGGACAAGTAGGACAGGAGATATCGACCAAAACGTGTTGTGGGGTGCAACGGTGCCCCCCTCTGACTGACTGGGATAGGTCAGAGAGGCTCAGTAGTGGATAGCAATAGGAATCTTACTGCCAAATTTGGACGGCCTAGGACTTACGGTTTAGGCTGGGCATTCAGTTTTAGGGAAGAAAAATAATTATAATCGAACCCGCCGGAGGAGTGCCTAAGCCCGTCTGAATGGCTGGGTTAATAACAAAAATAGAAGCTTCATTGACCATCATGGGGAAAATGCCTATATGTCTCCCCAGCTTGCTTTACAGAGAACATGCTGTGCACATCGGGCTGCCTAGCTCAAGTACCAACTGAAGCTGGGTTCGAACCGGTGACCCTCTGATTACAAGCACACAGGTTTAGCCCACTGAGCCACCCGCTTCTGATGGTAAGATCAGTGAGATCAGTAGGCACTTTCATAACTGATCTGGTAACTCAGTATAGCTGAATTGGCCTAGGTTGGTCTTAGTAAGATATAAACAGTGGCCGTAGCGCTCCCGTTTGACTGATCGACACAAAATTTGGAGGGTCGCTCGGTGGTATAGCACTACATTAGTGAGAGAAATTTGGTAATGATTGGCTGTAGCATGCCTGAGATATAGCTGTCGGATTGAATTGGGCATGGCACCTGTATGGTTTGTGTGTGGCTGGTGACTATACCTCATGCAAAGTTTATGATTTTTTTATGAATTATTTATTATGACTGTCTCCTGATTTAAATGATACCAGATTTGTGTAGGTTTGGTGAAAATCCTAGGAGGTTAACGAAATGTCTTGTTTTCAGACCAATATGAATTATGCAAAAACGCAAAGATGCAGAAGCAAGTTCTACATGTTGTTTGATTTGGCATGTCGTACTGAATTGACCTGGCAATAAATGTCGATTGTAGACTTCACCCTTTTTGAGAAATAGGCAGAAATGCAAAAGTTGTCACTGTAGCGCCCGCATCTGGCCGAGTGAGGTGTCCTTTGCATGGTGGGCTGCGGGTCAGAGGACAAATATACCACAAAAATTTGGTATAGATTGGTCATTTATAAGCCTGTCAAATGCCTGCTTGATTTTGATTGGCCGATGGCGGCCACTATTTAAGGAATGATGACTGTCATTGTATGTGACTGACCACAGGCTGGGTGCTAGTACATATCTGCCAAATTTCAGTTAGATTGGCAAAGGCAGTCAGGAGATATTGCCAGTTTTTAGTTGTAGCGCCCCCTATTGACGAAATGCGGCCCGCTTCGGACCGTGTCCCCAGAATGGTGTAGGGAGGAAGCATTTCAAATTTGGTCAAGGTAGGCCAAGGCACGGCCAAGTTATAGCCATCAGACCAAAATTGGCCAAATTTGGACATTGTTTTGGTGTGGCTAATGGCCATAGGATATAAAAATGTCTGGATTTTGTTGATGATTCTTGATCAGCTGAAAATTCTGATTCGTCTGACACCTCATTTGTCTGATTTGGTAGGACAAGCCAGGACTTTAAGAAAAAAGTATGATTTGCAGATTATGCAAATTAGCAAAAAATCTAAGTAGGCGGAGCTTCATGGTCCCATTGACTTTTTGGTAGGGCATGGCTGTCTGTATCAGGAGAAAAAAGAATTTTGAAGGTAGGACAAACAGGACAGGAGATATCGTCCAAAACGTGTTATGGGGCGCTACGGCGCCCCCCTCTGGCTGATTCGGACGGGTCAGAAAACCTGAGTAGTGGGTAGGAATTCCAATCATCGTACCAAATTTGGTAGGCCTAGGACTTACGGTTTAGGCTGGGCATTCAGTTTTAGGGCAGAAAAATAATAATAATAATAATAATCCTAAGAAAAACAATAAGGTTCCATAGCATTTCATGCTTTGGACCCTTAATAAAAGAGAAAAATCCTAAGAAAAACAATAATGGTCCATAAGGACTTCGTCCTTTGGACCCTTAATAATAATAAAAGAGAAAAATCCTAAGAAAAACAATAATGGTCCATAAGGACTTCGTCCTTTGGACCCTTAATTAATAAATAAATAAATAGATACAGATAAAGTAGTCCCCCGCAGAGGGGGGGTGGAGGAGGGAATTAAAAAAAAAAAAGGTTGTCTTGCTTGGTCTCAGGCCCTTCATGGTTGTCTCTGAAAGTAGCGGCTGGTGTGCTTAATAGATCGCCCTTATCTGCAACTGTGAGCATAAACACGTTCTTTTTTTCCCGCATTTAAACAATAAAACCTGTTGAGATAACTAACTATGAACAATAACTTACCGCCATTCCAATCCTCTGTTTCACGGTCCTTACTCGGTCTTGACAGTATAGGAAAAAAACTTTTGGTCAAAAATATTCGTGATATGTTTTCACAGTACCGACAATTCTAACGAATACGGTAAAAGATTTAGCATACCTCCAGTTTAGCATTTCCATTGTTGCGTTGAAAGTTGCCTGTCTGTTTCAAGCTTTCAGATGTATCTGTATTTTATGCTCGCCACTCGCTCGCTTAATAAAGCGTGAGATGGGTTACCCCCTCCCAGCTGGGCGTTTCCATCAGGACAACTAGACATTTATTCTACCAAAGTTTTTCCATGCATATTTGATGCTTGATTCTAAATGTAGCTTACTAGGTACTATTAAATGTGATTAAATAACCATGTCCACCTTCTTTAAATAGCGAAATAACAGTTAGCCTACTGTTTTATTCCTTGTTTGAATCATCAGTGGCTATGCCCTGCTCATTGAGTGCGCGCTTGTGCGTGTACCTGTCGTTTTAGCGGCGCTCGTGGGGTGTTCGTCTTACTCCTGTAGTTAAGGTTGAATTTTTATACCAATTTAACAAGTACAGCTAAAGTTTTTTATACCTTTAAACATTAACAAAAACAGTCTTCAGTAGCTGAACCTCGTTCCCCCCACTGTGATCATTAGCTGTTTGGCATATAAAAAACAAGTGAAACAATGCTAGACCGTATAATTTCACCCTAAAAACATACTGGCTACGCTTTTACTGACAAAATAGCGCATTTGCTTAAAATAACAAAACAAAGCTATTGTTTTTACCATGCAATACCCTCTTTCATCTCTAGCTAGAAAAGATTGACGAGCCCCAGAGCACGGTTAAAATTACGCTGCTAAAGGTTTTATTATCCTTAAAACGCATTTAAACCAGTACATTAATAAACACCTGTATTGTATTTTATTCTTTTAAAGACTATTGACCCCGCTTTGGTGCCATATGGTTTTACCTTGTAGGTCGTAGGACAGGCTATCAGTATGGTACATCTGCCTAGCGAATAATTCAAAATGCAGCTTACTAATTCCTATTAAATGTAATTAAATAATAATGTCCACCTTCTTTTAAATAATAAAAAACAATATAATAAATTCTTGGCCGTTGGTGACCTGGGCTATAAAAAAAACACACTTCTGTTACTATACTCCGCGCGACTGCGGTCAAGCTATCTGCGCTTTGCCGAAGCGCGTTCAAGCTATCCGCGCTTTGCCGAAACACGGTCAAATCATCCGCGCTTAAAATGTGAGGTGCACGCATAGACATGACATTACGGCATCAGCCATACGGTTTAGGAAAATAACATACTCCAAGCGATCGCGCATAGGAAATGGGTGAGTAGCTGTTTGTACAAGGTACAGGATATACTTAAATGCAATTAATGTCTTACTTTCCCATAATGTATGAACAAGTCATATGGCATCTGAAAGGCAACGTTCAAAGCTATTTCCTAAACAAATCTGGTCAGATTTAATATACCATTTAAAAGAATGCACTTTGAAATCCATATAATTTTATGTTATGAGCGAGGTGGGACAGCTCATTTCTCAGGATTATCCCATAAGGTACAAACATATCTGGTACCCTATGAAAGGCAAGGGCCTAGGCTATATCGCCAGCAAATTTGGTGAACTTTCACTGTAGCACTTTAAAGAAAATCCACTTTGAAATCGATGGGTTTACAGTATATGTATTGGAATATATGAGCCAGGTTTGACAACTCATTTCTCAGGATTTCCCCCTAAGGAATAAACATCTCTGCAAGCACATGAAAGGCAAGGTCCTACACTATACCTCCACCAAATTTGGTCAACATTTATTGTACTATTTTTAACAAAATGCATTTTGAAATTCATGGTTTTACAGTATATGTGATGGCATATATGAGCCATGTTTGACAGGTCATTTCTCAGGATTATTCCAAAAGGTACAAACATATCTGGTACCCTCTGAAAGGCAAGGGCCTCCACCAAATTTTGGCAACTTTTACTGTACCATTTTAAAGAAAATACACTTAGAAATCCATGGGTTTACAGTATATGCATTCAGTCAGACATCTGGTGGACAAATTTGGTGGAGATATAGCCTAGGCCCTTGCCTTTCAGGGGGTACCAGATATTTTGTACTTTATGGGATAATCATGAGAAATGAGCGGTCCCACCTGGTTCATAACATAAAATTATATGGATTTCAAAGTGCATTCTTTTAAGTGGTATATTAAATCTGATCAGATTTGTTTTAGGAAATAGCCTTGAACGTTGCCTTTCAGATGCTACATGACTTGTTCATACATTATGGGAAAGTAAGACATTATAATTGCATTTAAGTATATCCTGTACCCCAGAAGCGGCTTCTCCAAGCACCAACGACATGACGGACATTTTGGAGTCGATAGATAAAAGACTATCTAGCTTAGACGCGCGTCTGTCGCTAATGGAAATTCTCCATAAAGAGTTTCAGGCTTTGCGCGAGTCAGTGGAGTTCAGCCAGCAACAGGTGGAAACACTCGTTGTGGAAAATGCGACTCTCAGGGAATCGGTTAAAACCCTCACAGATGGAATGACACACCTTGCAGAAGAAAATAAAAAAATAAAAGAAACTGTCATTGACCTCCAGGCCCGCAGCATGAGAGACAACTTAGTATTTTCAGGCATCCCGGATAAAGCATGTTCTGTCGAACAATACTACCTATCGAGACGTGCTATCGAGCCTTTCTGCGCATGTGCAGTTCCACCGTTTTGGGATTAGGGTTAGGTTTTAGGGTTTAGGGTTAGGGTTAAGGTAAGGGTTTTAGGGGTTTTGGGGGGTTAGGGTTAGGGCTATCTATTAGCACTACGGTAGCATTTTTCGACAAGGCAGCATATATCGACAGAACAAGGAGATGAAGACCCAGAAACAACAGTAAAAGAGTTCATTCAAACTCACCTAAAACTTCCGGAGGACACAGTGAAAACCGTCAACTTCCATCGCGTACACCAAGTAGGAGACTTCGGTAAAGTTGGAAAGACATTGGCAGATTCGAACTTCGCGGCTCAATAAATCTTAAACAAAATGTTCTTACAACACAATATACTGGTCTATTTAACAGTGGTAAGGTAGACAATGAGCTACAACCAGATTTTCGTCCAAACAATATGTATTTACAGAAATACGGATAACATTGCTCCCTATGAGAAGTCCGCTGTCAGAGGAGAGCTTAGGGACCGTCTACAAAGTGCAAATCGACAACGGATAATGTCAATAACTTCACTTCCAAAGAGTGAAGAGCCACCAAAATCACTAAAGGCTTTTGCAATGTTATCATGGTCATACTACCCCTTAGTTTGGTGAAATGTACCATAGTCTATTTTTAAAGATTTTTTTTATTAGGAATAACATTCAATAACTTTGCTCATGTCAACTGTACTACCACCAAAATCACTACACACTTCTACAGTCTGATTATGGTCATACTACATCACTTAGTTTGGTGAAAAAAAATCATTATTATTAAATAAAATGCAATAACTTTGCTCCTATCAATTGTAGTGCCACCAAAATTACTATATACTTTTGCAATTTAATTATGGTAGGACTGCACCAATTAGGTTGGGAAAATGTGGCTTAGTCTATTGTTAAAGGGATTTTAGTGGCAATAAAATTCAATAACTTTATTCCTATACACCAAAATCACTCTACACATCTAGGGTGTCACGATACGGGGCGGGCGAGCCGTGGAAACAGGCGACGTGCAGCCAGAACATCAGGTAACCGGGATTTATTTACACAGACGGACAGGCACGGACATCTACGCACAGTACAACAATGACTGATTTGGGGATGACTGACTCTGACAAGGACTAAATACACTAAACAAGCTGAGGGAAACGAGCAACAGGTGAGATCCATCAGGGAAGAACACGAGGTAATGAGGGGGGCGTGGCACACATCGGGATCGTACGGAGCAGGGTGTGACAGAACCCCCCCCCAAAGGCGCGCACACCGGGCGCGCCCGAGAGGAGGCGACGGACGGGACGAAACCGGGGAACAGGACCTGAAAAACAAAAGCAAGACATCAACCAAAACCGGGGAACAGAACGGAGACGCAGAACAAGGACGAGAAGAAGGACAAGACACTACACAGAACAGGGAAGGCAGACAGGCAGACAAGGAAGGGAGACACAGAAGGGGAGAAAGGCGGAACAAAAGGGCCAGGAGTGAATGAAGGAGACAAAGAGGGACGAGGAGCAGAGACAGGCGGGACAAACGGAAAGGGAGGAGGAACAAGGGGAGCACGAGGGAGCCCAGGCGGGCGACGGGCAGCGGCCGGAGGGGCCGCAGGGGAGAGGGAGGAGGGAGCAGGAGGGGACCACCCAGGGGCTAAGGGAACGGGAAGAGGCAGTGACGGAGGGGACACGGAGGGAGCAGGAGGGAACACCAGTGAAGGCAGGCAGGAGGGGGAAGCCGCGGCAGGCGAAGGCGCAGCCGAAGCCAGGGAAGGCGCCGTCCGACGCCCAGCCGGAGCAGGGGGGCCGGAGGCGGCCGACAAGGACCCGGAGGCGGGACCGACGACCGGCACCGAGGATCCAGGGGGGGACCCGGAGGGGACCGCCGACCCCGAGCCGGAGGACCCGCAGGCAGCCACCGAGCCACAGCCAGGGGCCGAACGGGCGAGCCAGGGGGCAGGGAGGGCGGGACCCGGACCCGACGCCTGTGTCCTCTTCCCTTCCGGGACACTGAAAGGCGGGGTCCCGGGTGGTGTTGGCTTTCTCGGGGCAAGGGCGAGGGAGTCAGGAGGGAGGTGCCCCAGCGTGTAGACTCGGGCAGAGCAGGGGGCGTGGCTGCAGGTGATGCAGCCGGAGCCGCGGGCGTGGCCGCAGGCGGGCAGGACAGGCGAGACAGGCAGTTCAGGCGCCGGCAGGACAGGCGAGACAGGCAGTTCAGGAGGGAGCGCCTCGGCGGGTGCCTCTGGCGTGCGGCCAGCAGGGGGCACCCTGGTGGGCACCGCCGGCACGTGGCCAACAAGGGGCGCCTCAGGCGTGCGGCCCGCAGGGGGCGCCTCGGCGGGCGCCGGGGTCCCGTGGCCAGCAGGGGGCGCCGCAGACACTTGGCCAGCAGGGGGCGCCCCGGCAGGCACGTCAGTCGTGCGGCCAGCAGGGGGCGCCTCGGCGGGCAGAGCTGAGGCGGCTGTAGGCGTGCGACCAGCAGGGGGTGCCTCAGCAGGCGCCGCCGTCACGTGGTCAGCAGGGGTCGCCTGGGTAGGCGCCTCGGGCATACAGTCAGCAGGGGGCGCCTCGGCGGGCGCCGCCAGCACGCGACCAGCAGGGGGCGCAACCGCGGCCACCTCACGCAGCTCAGGCGGTGTGACATAGGGTGTCATCATGGTCATTCTACCGGACTTAGTTTGGGGAAATGTACCTTAGTCTGTCTTTAATGATTTTTTATTTTTTTTTAAATTAGGAATAGGATAACTCCATAGTTATCAGTGATCACGCACCAGTGTCCCTCTTGCTGGCAAAGGAAAGAGTCACACCACCAAGTAGGAACTGGAGATTCAACACATCCTTACTTGAAGAACAAGATTTTATTAATTATTTAAAAAATGAGTGGGCAACATATTTGGATAACAATGACTTACCAGAAGTTTCACCATGTATTCTTTGGGAAGCAGGAAAGGCAGTAATGAGAGGAAAAATAATATCTTATTGTACACATAAAAAAATGAAGAAAAAACATGTTGCAGAATTAGAACAGAAGATTAAATCACTAGAAACAGCATATGCTTCCTCACCGCAAGAGCATATACTTAGCAAACTGAGAAAACTAAAATTGGAATTTAATGAATTAAATGATAAGAAGACAATTTCTGGTAAACAGACTACGTTTGGAAAACTTTGAACAAGGCAATAAATCTGGGAAATTCCTTGCTAACCAGTTAAAACTCAGTAAAGAAAACACAACAATCTGTTCTATTAAAGACTCGACAGAGAATGTAACTCATGATCACGAACAAATTAATAAATCTTTTAAAGAATTTTATAATGTTTTATACTCATCACAGAATAATCCATCTGATGATGACATCAACAATTTTCTTAGCAATATAAATCTGGCAAAACTAAATGATGAACAAATTAGGGTTCTAGACTCTACTCTATCAATATCTGAATTCAATGAAGCCATACAATTTCTACCAAATAATAAAGCTCCAAGTCCAGATGGTTTCCCAGCAGAATTCTACAAAGTATTTTGGCCAACGCTAGCACCCGTTTTTATCAGAATGGTTACTCAAATTCAGAACGATCACACGCTATCTTCAAACATGAACTCTGCCAACAATAGCCCGCTTCTAAAACCTGGTAAAGACCCAACACTAACATCCAGCTATCACCCAATCTCACTGATAAACGTAGATCTTAAAATAATTTGCAAAGTTCTTGCCAAAAGATTAGAAAAGGTCACGCCATTCCTTATACATCCCAACCAAACAGGTTTTATCAAGGGTAGACACGTAGATTAATAAATGTTATAGACTACTGCTCCATTAACAAATTAGAAACCACGGTTATCTCTCTAGATGCAGAGAAAGCATTTGATAGAGTCTGTCACGCCCCGCTCCATCCGCTCCTGATGTGTCCCACGCCCACCTCGTTACCTCGTGTTCATCCCTGATTGTTCTCACCTGTGGCTCGTTACCCGTAGCTTGTCTTTTGTATTTAGTCCTTGTCTCAGTCAGTCTGCCCAGATCTGTCATTGTAATGTCTGTAGTGTCCGTAGATGGCCCTACCTGTCTGTCTGTCAAGCAATAAAACCCCGTTTACCCGACTTCCTGGCTGCTCTCGCCTGCTTCCTCGACTCGCCTACCTTCCGAACGTGACAGAATGACGGATCTCTCCAAAGACTCACCGCGGCAGGACGAGGATCTATGGCTCGTCCTGCTGCACGAGGTGAGTTACTGGCGAGAGCAGCCGGAGATCCGAGAGTATCCCGGCTTATTCGCCCTGGCGGAGAAGAGCTGGGCCCTACTACAGGGAGTCACTCCACGTACCGAAGCGCACGCAATGGCGGAAGTGCGCGCTCTCCTGCAGAGAGAGCCCACCTCGTTACCTCGTGTTCATCCCTGATTGTTCTCACCTGTGGCTCGTTACTCGTAGCTTGTCTTTTGTATTAATCGTGCATTCCATTTGCCTCGGATTCCGATTTTCGGAATCCGAGATTACGTCACATCCGGTAAAAACTCGGAAAAACCGAGTTGGATACGTTCCATTTGCCAAAGAAGTAGCAATACCATCGACCCATATGAAAAAGCAAGATTTTTTGCTTAGCCGGACAACTTGTCGGATTTAAGGTACCTCAGTTTAAATGGCCTTTATTTTCGTTCACTTACAATTAGCCCGAACTACCTTAAATCCGACAAATAATCCGACTAATCATGAAATCCAATTCTAGACCGGTTAATTGGTAGCCATTGTTAGCCATATCACTTGATAACACATTACGCGCGGTGCTTCACGTATAAAACTCCGTAGCAACACGTCCACAGATAAGTTGGACGGTATAGTGTGTGCGACCGATTTAATGAGCCAGAAATGAGAAGTAGTGCTTAAACAGGATAAAACTACAACTTTCCCTTCTGTTGATAAAGGGCGCAGCCATCTTCGATTCTGAACTCGGGATCCTCTGCGTTATCCGAGATCATTCTCGGATCTCCGAGAAACGGGAGCGCGCATGTCGTCACTTCCGGCTTTGAAACTCGGAATCCAACTCGGAATCCGAGTTCCCAGGGCAAATGGAACGCACCATTAGTCCTTGTCTCAGTCAGTCTGCCCAGATCCGTCATTGTAATGTCTGTAGTGTCCGTAGATGTCCCTACCTGTCTGTCTGTCGAGCAATAATACCTCGTTTACCCGACTTCCTGGCTGCTCTCGCCTGCTTCCTCGACTCGCCTACCTTCCGAACGTGACATAGTCAACTGGAAATTTCTATTTGCAGTTCTACACAAATTTGGATTTGGGTCATCCTTCATAAGTTGGATTAAAACACTATACTGCTCCCCAAATAATAATAATAATAATAGATTTTATTTATAACACACTTTACAATAAATCTCAAAGTGCCACAAAATGAGTCATCCTAAAAAAGTGAAAAAAACACATATTAAAACAACAATTAAAACAAGCAAGTCAATAAATAATTAAGAAACCTACAAAATTAATTAAAATCCATAAGTTCTATGAAAAAGAAATTTTTTTAAATTTTCAAGTCTGTGGGGCCCTCAAATGGTCTGGGAGGGTGTTCCATAGACGCGGGGCGGTAGAACAGAAGGCCCTATCACCCATGGTGCTAAGTTTGGTCCTGGGAAGTAGGAGACGATTTGCATTTGTAGATCGTCGAGACCATGTTAAGGTTAGGGGGGTAAGTAGTTCTTTTAAGTAAAGGGGGGCATTTCCATGGATGCATTGGTGAGTGATAAGGGAAACCTTGTATTCAATCCTTGCGGAAACGGGAAGCCAGTGCAGTGATTGAAGAATGGGTGTAATGTGTTCATATTTTCGAACTCTCATCCTTGCTGCACTGTTCTGTATGTATTGGAGCTTTGAAGATGTTTGTTGGGCATTCCAATGAGAAGTGCATTGCAGTAGTCGATTCTGGAGGAGATAAAGGCGTGAACCAGTTTTTCAGCATCTGGCAAGGTGAGAGTAGGACGGAGTTTTGCAATATTTCTGAGGTGGTGGAATGAAGTCTTG
This sequence comes from Paramormyrops kingsleyae, assembly GCF_048594095.1. Classification (NCBI taxonomy): domain Eukaryota; kingdom Metazoa; phylum Chordata; class Actinopteri; order Osteoglossiformes; family Mormyridae; genus Paramormyrops; species Paramormyrops kingsleyae. The sequence continues at coordinate 23,035,077 of NC_132805.1, forward strand.
CAGAGATGTTTAACATGAGCTTCAAAAGTGAGTTGAGGATCAAGTCTAACACCAAGGTTGATGACTGACGAGGCAAGGGAAATGTCATGACCGGAGACCGTAATACTCAGTATGGAGGCTGACTGAAGCTGATGCGGGGTACCAACCAAGATTGCTTCAGTTTTAGAGCAGTTTAACTGGAGAAAGTTTTGTTTCATCCACACACTGATCTCCTCAAGACAGATGCTGAGTTTCGATGAAGATGATGCTGCAGAGGAGTAGTTCTCAGTTTTCATGTAAAGCTGTGTGTCATCAACATAACAGTGAAATGAAATTCCATAGCGGCTAATGATTTGACTAAGAGGGAGCATGTATAAAGTGAAAAGGATGGGGCCGAGAACTGACCCCTGCGGGACTCCACAGGTCACAGTGTGCGTCCGGGACCTTGCTTTTCCAAGGGAAATATACTCTATTCTGTCTGTAAGATAAGATTGAACAAAAAGAACAAATGCATGTGTTAGGACAAACAAATTAATTTCCCAAAGCTTCCGTTTGCAGAGGGGCACCAGGCAGGGCTGGCCGCTCTATCCCTTGCTTTTTGTTATCTTCATTGAGCCACTAGCAACAGCAATTAGACAAAATGTAGATATTAAAGGAATTCAAACAGAAAAAACAGACCATAAGATAAGCCTTTATGCAGATGACGTATTACTTTTTCTTAGGAATTCACCAACCTCTCTTCAGAAGACAAATCACTTATAGATAAGTTCTCATCTATACCAGACTACTCCGTCAACTGGAGCAAATCAGCAGTTTTGCCTTTGAATTGTAGTTTCCAAAACACAACTACTACTCCTTTACAGTCAGGTAACCTTAGATAGGCATACATTTTTGCACCAGGCTCTCAGATCTAGTACAGGTGAATCATATTCCTTTGTTAAAAAAGGTGGAAGAGGATTTTGTGCGGTGGAAATCTCTACCTATATCACTCATTGGAAGAGTTGCCACCATTAAAATGATGGTCCTGCCTAAAATCAATTACTTGTTCTCAATGATCCCTAATAAACCCTCCATGGCTTGGTTTAAATCACTAGACTCAAGCATCTCGTCATTTTTATGGAAGAACAAACCATCATGAATAAGCTTGAAAACTCTGCAAAAAGCCAAAGGTAATGGTGGTCTAGAACTACCAAGTTTCTATCACTACTTCTTAGCCAACAGACTGCAGTATATATCAAATTGGATCAAATCAAGCCCGATAGATAGTCCATGGCTGGACTTAGAACAAGCAATCTGCGGAGAGGTAAAATTGTCTGATTTGCCTTTTATAAGTCCTACCATTTACCATTATAAGTGTTTTAAGAGCCTTAGTATTAACACCTCATTAATAGCCTGGTGGGAATTTTTAAAAATAACTAGGTCTCCACTTATCCCCTGCAAACTAACACCCATTTGGAACAATCCAGATATTTGCCGAAAAAAGATAACATTGAACTTTCACTTATGGCATGATAAAGGGATTAGAAATCTTGAACATGTTATTCAAAATAGGAAATTTATTTCATTCGACGAACTAGTCTCAAAATACAGAATTAGCAACAGTAAATTTCTTGAGTACCAGCAACTGAAGTCCATTATTCAGGCAAGGTTCAATCTTAAGCAGTTTAACTTAGAAATACCTCCATGGGTGCTAGAATTGTCTGTGGTCTTGTCTCCACGTGATTCTGGCGGGTGGCGTGGGTTGGGCCCCCGGGCTATCGGCAGCTAGTGGCTTCTTGGAGCTGGGGGGACTGTGGCTGCCGTCCTGTGATGTCTGGGTGTCTGCCCTGACCGGTGGTGGGGGGGGGGGGGGCTTGGGCAGGAGCTGCCTGGCAGTCATGGGGCGTGGGGTCTGGGGTGCTGGTGGTGGCAGGGGCTGACCCTGGGATGGGTGGTTGGCCTCTTCGGGGGTGGCCTGTGCTCCCTCTGGGGCACCGCCGGGGGGGTGGGTCGGTCCGTGTCTGGGGGGCCAGCCTGCGCTGTTTGGGGGGTCGCATGTCTCGAGCCCGGGCTGGTCTGCCACTTTTTGTCGTCGAATAAGTGGGTGACTGAGTGCGGGCTGCCCTTGGGGGTGGGGGGGGGCTAGCTCTTGGCGTCAGCACTGCTCCGGGGTGTTGCCGCCGGGGGCCCCGGGTCCGCTCCTTCCCATGCCATAGTGGGGGGCTGGGGTGCCTAATGAGCCAGCTGGTTAGCTGGCTCTCTTCTGCCGGGGGGTAGTAATCTCCCCCCCTGGTACTATGAATCCCAGCCCCTCTCCCCCCTCACTCACATTACATGCCACGCACACATGTAGGATCTCGGGGTGGGAATGTCCCGCGCTGTGGCGAGGGGGGCCATTCACATGGCCTTACTCATTGTGTTGCACGGCCCTCTGCCTCCCCTTGTTTTAATTGCACTTTAGTCATCACATATCAGTATACACACAGGCCCTTGGGGGGTGGGGGCACTACTCAGAGGTTGGTGGGTGGGGCCGCTGAGGTGGTCTCACTCACCTCTTCACTGTTGCCTGCCCCTCAATTTTACTCACACCATATACATTGAGGGTCTTGGCGGGAGGGGTGATGGGGAGGAGAGCTGTTCGCAAGCAGCGCTCCTCCGCGCTTCCCCCGTCAATTTTAAATCCATCTTAAGTTTCTCAACAGTCATACTCATCCCTTACACCACATACACTCACATGCACCAACACATGCATCCAACACTCCACCTCTCACACAGGTGCATGGGGGAGGAGAGTGGGCGGGTCTTCCTACACCCCTGCTCCCTGCCCGCGATGGTGGTCGTCCGGCTGGCAGCACCCTAGGGTTGCGGCTGGCGCTGGGGGTGGCGTCCGTTCCCCCGCATGGCAGAGGGTGGTCCGGAGTGTCTTTTTGTCTCTGTGTATGTGTCTGTGTATGTTGTGTGAGTGGGTGTATGGTCTATGTGAATGGCTGAGAGGTGTGTCTGCAAGGTGTCTGTGAACTAGGACTGGACGATATGGCAAAAATTTATATAACGATATATTTCTTAATTTTGGTCGATACGATATAATTCCGATATCGATATGGACAATATTAAAAAGCCTCAGGAAAAAACTGCCGAGGACACACACAATGGATGTCTGCAAACTGAATTTGCAAAGTCTATAATACCTCCAGGTTCCTCCTATTAAAATTATATAATTTTTTTTTAAAATAAAAACAGTACAAAAAAAATAAGGTTCACTTTTTATTTGTATTTAGCCTTTACAAACAAGAAATGTGAAATAAACTATCAAATAAATAAAACTGTCAGACTCAGCTTATTAACAATAATACATTTCCATTTAAACTAAAACAGGCTGATTATTCATATACTGTATATTATATGATACAGTATATATGTATATCGAAATATCGGAAATGTGTTTAAAAATCGTATCACCGTTATTGAAAAAAATTATATCGCGATATATATATTGATATCGAATTATTGTCCAGCCCTACTGTGAACATAAGAACATAAGAACTATACAAACGAGAGGAGGCCATTCGGCCCATCGAGCTCGCTTGGGGAGAACTTAACTAATAGCTCAGAGTTGTTAAAATCTTATCTAGCTCTGATTTAAAGGAACCCAAGGATTCAGCTTGCACTACGTTATCAGGAAGACTATTCCATACTCTGACTACACGCTATGTAAAGAAGTGCTTCCTTAAATCCAGTTTGAAATGTTCTCCCGCTAATTTCCACCTATGGCCACGAGTTCTTGTATTTGAACTAATGCTGAAGTAACTATTCGGTTGAATAGTGTGGGCGGTGTGGGCCTGTGTCCGGGGCTAGCTGCTCCTTCCTGGGCGTGGCTGCCTCCTTGGCATGGTTGCTGGCCCTCCTCCCTGGGTGGTGGCCTGGGGGGGGGGCTCGGGCCTCTCCAGTGTGGGTGGGGCTCTCTGCCGGGGGCCGGTTGGCTCCCGGCCGTCTAGGGTCCTGGGGCCCTGGCCTTGGCCCGTGCGGGAGCGGCTGTCCACCCTCGCGGGGTCGGCTGCCTGTTGCCTTTGGTTCTCTGGAGCTCGTGCCCTTTTGGCTGCGGGGGCTGCGCCTGGGTCCTCCCTACTCCTCCTGCTGGGGTGGGGACGTGGCTGTCGTGGGGACGTGGGGCCTTGGCTCTTCCATGCTCTTGGGGGGATGCGGACGCCTTGGATCTCCTGGGCCTGTCTCCGCCGGCCTCTGGCTCTTGTGGGGTGGGGTTGCAGCCCCACACCCTCGCATCAAGTACATTCCATGGAGAAATTCACACGCACCCAACACACACATATGTGTTTACACGCCTCCCCCACATAGATGAACACACATGCAAATACACTTCCACGCTCCCTTCCAAGCACACACAACAATTCTGTGTGTCTGTATATCTGTTTTATTTTCTTTATTTCTGATTGTGTCTTTGTATTTATCCATTTTTGTTGTATTTCAAATGCTGTTTTTTTTTTGCTTTGATATGTGCTTTTTACATTACTCCTGTCTTTCTTAGTCTCTCTCTCCTACTGTTGTCTCCCCCTTTGTTCTTTTTTTTTTATCTCTTTCCTCATTTTTAATCTCTCTACCCCTAATCTACCCCTTTTCTTCACACATTTTCCTCCTAATCTACCACTCCCTTCCGGACAGCTCAGCAACTGAAATATTGTACATGTTTTAAAAATAAAATACAATAAATAAACAACTAAAAAGAAATTGAGCAACATGAGGGGCCTATACAGAGTTTATAGAGCTCCTCATGGTAAAGCAAATACACTCACCTAAAGGATTATTAGGAACACCATACTAATACGGTGTTTGACCCCCTTTCGCCTTCAGAACTGCCTTAATTCTACATGGCATTGATTCAACAAGGTGCTGAAAGCATTCTTTAGAAATGTTGGCCCATATTGATAGGATAGCATCTTGCAGTTGATGGAGATTTGTGGGATGCACATCCAGGGCACGAAGCTCCCGTTCCACCACATCCCAAAGATGCTCTATTGGGTTGAGATCTGGTGACTGTGGGGGCCATTTTAGTACAGTGAACTCATTGTCATGTTCAAGAAACCAATTTGAAATGATTCGAGCTTTGTGACATGGTGCATTATCCTGCTAGAAGTAGCCATCAGAGGATGGGTACATGGTGGTCATAAAGGGATGGACATGGTCAGAAACAATGCTCAGGTAGGCCATGGCATTTAAACGATGCCCAATTGGCACTAAGGGGCCTAAAGTGTGCCAAGAAAACATCCCCCACACCATTACACCACCACCACCAGCCTGCACAGTGATAAGGCATGATGGATCCATGTTCTCATTCTGTTTACGCCAAATTCTGACTCTACCATTTGAATGTCTCAACAGAAATCGAGACTCATCAGACCAGGCAACATTTTTCCAGTCTTCAACTGTCCAATTTTGGTGAGCTCGTGCAAATTGTAGCCTCTTTTTCCTATTTGTAGTGGAGATGAGTGATACCCGGTGGGGTCTTCTGCTGTTGTAGCCCATCTGCCTCAAGGTTGTGCGTGTTGTGGCTACACAAATGCTTTGCTGCATACCTCGGTTGTAACGAGTGGTTATTTCAGTCAAAGTTGCTCTTCTATCAGCTTGAATCAGTCGGCCCATTCTCCTCTGACCTCTAGCATCAACAAGGCATTTTCGCCCACAGGACTGCCGCATACTGGATGTTTTTCCCTTTGCACACCATTCTTTGTAAACCCTAGAAATGGTTGTGCGTGAAAATCCCAGTAACTGAGCAGATTGTGAAATACTCAGACCGGCCCGTCTGGCACCAACAACCATGCCACGCTGAAAATTGCTTAAATCACCTTTCTTTCCCATTCTGACATTCAGTTTGGAGATCAGGAGATTGTCTTGACCAGGACCACACCCCTAAATGCATTGAAGCTACTGCTATGTGATTGGTTGATTAGATAATTGCATTAATGAGAAATTGAACAGGTGTTCCTAATAATCCTTTAGGTGAGTGTATGTCTGGCACAGCAGTGCATTCAGACCATTATTCTGCTTGCTAAAGCTGCCGGACAGGACACACACACACACACACACAAAAAAGTATATCCTGTACGTTGTACATACGAGTATTCACCATTTTCCTATGCGCTATAACTTGCAGTCTGTTATTTTCCTAAACTGTAATGTTCGGCTGATACCGTAATGACATGTCTATGCGCGCACCTCACATTTTAAGCGCGGATGATTTGACCGTGTTTCGGCGAAGCGCGGATAGCTTGACCTCAGTTCCACGCACGTGTGGGATAATATGCTTGAATTCTTTATCATTGGTCAAATGCTTTATAACACATTTTATACTTATTTTAAAATAAGAATTCTACCAAAGTTTTTAAAATGCTTTTGATGTATGTTGATCATACCTGTCAAGTTTTCCCCTGCCACGGATTGCCTCCCCTGACGTCATCGCTCCATTTAAAGGCAAAGTCGCTTCTCCAGTGCAGCAGAAGCGAACGCTCGCTGTAAATTCATTTTCTTGCCTTAAACCGACTGAAAAAACTCAAATTAATTGTTTATTATGCCTTTTTACATTAGAACATTAAGTTATCATTCACAACCTCCTGTAATTTTGTAAACGGTAACTTTTTCATTAAAACGCTACACTACAGTAACGCTTTTCCTCTCGGCAATGCTCGTCTGTGCCACCTTGCCACAGAATGCCCCCCCTGTCTAACTCTGGCTGGGAAACTGCTACATGCACCAAACTTGCACCAGTTACTCATGCAGTGCCTTGGGGGGTGGCACTGACCACCACAGACTCGTAGAACATCCGCAGCATCGTCCAGCAGATGTTGAAGGACTTTAGCCGTCTCAGAAAATAGAGTCGGCTCTAGCCCTTCCTGTAAACAATGTCCACATGTTTAGACCAGATTCCTGGAGGAGGGTGGTGGCTATATCCAGTCTCATTTTCTTTTTCTTTCTTTCTTTCTTTCTTTGTCATTACTGTTAATTGTATTCTTATTGATTAAAAACAGAGTTATTTAGAAAGTTTATGAAATTCTGTTTTTTTTTCTATTTTTACATATCTTACAGTCCCAATCAGAGTTGAAACTTTCTTTACATCCCAGCCTAAAGTAATTTGTATAGTATAAATAAGGAATAAATATGAGTAATTGCCAGAGTTAGACAGGGGGGGCATTCTGTGGCAAGGTGGCCTGCTATAAAATGCCCCCCCAGCTAGAATATTTTCCTTATGGCCCAGCCCAAAGTTATTCATACAGCATATATAAGGGATACATATGAGTAACTGTTGCAAGTTTGATGCATGTAGCATTTTCCCAGCCACAGTTAGACAGGGGGGGCATTCTGCGGCATGGTGGCTTACTATAAAGTGCCCCCCCAGCTAGAATCTTTTCCTTATGACCCAGCCCAAAGTAATTCATACAGCATATATAAGGGATACATATGAGTAACTGGTGCAAGTTTAGTGCATTTAGTCTTTTCCCAGCCAGAGTTAGACAGGGGGGCATTCTGTGGCATGGTGGCTTGCTATAAAATGCCCCCCCAGCTAGTATCCCAGCCTTATGGTCCAGCCCAAAGTAATTCATACAGCATAAATAAGGGGCAAATATGAGTAACTGGTGCAAGTTTGGTGCATATAGCAGTTTCCCAGCCAGAGTTAGACAGGGGGGGGGCATTCTGTGGCAAGGTGCCCTGCTATAAAATGCCCCCTACAGAGTCTTTTCCTTATGGCCCAGCCCAAAGTAATTCATACAGCATATATAAGGGATACATATGAGTAACTGGTGCAAGTTTAGTGCATTTAGTCTTTTCCCAGCCAGAGTTAGACAGGGGGGCATTCTGTGGCATGGTGGCTTGCTATAAAATGCCCCCCCAGCTAGAATCCCAGCCTTATGGTCCAGCCAAAAGTAATTCATACAGCATAAATAAGGGATATATATTAGTAACTGGCGCAAGTTTGCTGCATGTAGCATTTTCCCAGCCAGAGTTAAATAGGGGGGGCATTCTGTGGCAGGGTGGCCTGCTATAAAATGCCCCCTCAGCTAGAATCTTTTCCTTATGGTCTAGCCCAAAATAATTCATACAGCATAAATAAGGGGTAAATTTGAGTGACTGGTGCAAGTTTGGTGCATGTAGCAGTTTCCCAGCCAGAGTTAGATAGGGGGGGGCATTCTGTGGCAGGGTGGCCTGCTATAAAATGCCCCCCCAGCTAGAATCTCAGCCTTATGGCCCAGCCCAAAGTAATTCATACAGCATAAATAAGGGGTAAATACAGTATGAGTGACCGGTGCAAGTTTGGTGCATGTAGCAGTTTCCCAGCCAGAGTTAAATAGGGGGGGCATCCCCCCCCCCCCAGAGTCTTTTCCTTATGGATAGACGATTTGCAATACGACTTGTTAGCTGTAATGTACACACGGGGTTTAGAGTGAGTGGTGAAATTTTGGTGACTTTTGATTACTTTTGTTCTGTGGATCTCCCCAAGCGAGCTCGATGGGCCGAATGGCCTCCTCTCGTTTGTATATTTCTTATGTTCTTATGTTCTTATGATGTTAGATCATTTCCAGGCGTGACGGTGCTGAGTATTAAGTTAAACGCCGTATTATATTATACGACGACAGAATAGAAGAAAAATTTCAGCAGAATGGATTCAACAAAGTGTCAAAAATATCTTTCAACTAAATCAGTCCCTTTTTGCGATTGAAAGCGAGTGTTTTTGCACAGACGAGCATTGTCGAGAGGAAAAGCGTTCCCAGCTAACATTGGTCCGACGGCAACGTCGTGTCCCTGGCCAAAAATGGTCGGGGTAGGACGGCATAAATCGGTAAAAATATGTGACACAGAACATTGCCTAAAAATGCATTCAGATACATTTGTACATGTCTACAGTTGTCTGGAGTTGCATGTATAGCTGTCACTTTGAGTTTTAGCTAAGTGCATTTTAATAGTGAGTGCATATGTGTGAGCGAAGGTCCACTATGTGACGTCCTTTACACGTGCATTTACAGTCCATCATGATCCTTTATTAAATCCACTGTGAAATTGAGCACGAAACATGCAAATGCGACTGTGCTTACACCTTGGTTAATACTGCAATAAAAAGTAAGTGCCCCGAGTAGTTTTTAATTGGTTGTGAAAAGACGGCCACTGACGTCCTTTACACGTCTATTCAAGCAAGACTCATTGTGGGGGGAAAAGGATATATTTTTTAAATGAAATGCACAATAATGTTTATTTACATATTGTTTTATGACAAATTATTCACAAAGTACTCTGTGATTGTGAAGCCACTGCATTTGGCATTATGCGCCCCGTGTTTTCGAATATTAAAAAATGATTTTATTATTTTTATGCATTTACATATGAACAGGTACATACCTGGTTACCATTTAAAGTCCGAATTGGTTGTGGATTGTCAAATAAAAAAAAAGTTTACTCGCTTTACTCTGCGTGCGTTTTATTTCCCCATGTGGATACATAAAGTTTTTTAATTTGAATTTGGAAACAGTTGGCAGTCTCGCGATATACCGCGATATTCCAGATTATCTTGAGAGAGGGAGAGGAAAAGTTAACGCATTTTCACGAGTCTTATTTACTTTCAAGAAGAGAGGAGGGTGAAAGTTAATATATCTATATAAAAAAACTACTGTTGGGTAAGTCCATTTTGTATTGTTTTATAAATTTTACGTTTGACACGAAGGAACTAAAATGTAGTTTGAGTTTGGCTAAAATTAACTAGCAGGCTAAAAGTTAGTAGTGTTAACGTTAGGCTGCTCCTAAAAACAAACTCTGTTAGCATGAGTTCGCAGGTATAAAGCCCCATGCGGTCTCTACACTTAAGTTGAGCTATTTTATGCAGTTGAGCAAACTTCTTGGTGGAAAACTGATAGCAAAATGACCAAGTCCCCAAAATGTTAAGTTTGCTGGATTTTGCTTCACTGCCTTAAAAAATAATTACAAATGAGCAGAGCAGTTTCATGCTACTGCAGGAACATTGTGTAATGGATATGGGGTTCCCAACCCTGGTCCTCAAGGACACCTGGCCTAATTGTTTTCTAATTATCCCTGCCCTACCCACTGCTGGTTACCTGGATCAGGTGTGTTCAGTCAATCAGAAGCTGGAAGATATCATTTCAGATAAGATTGGAGTGGGGGAGGGCAAATCAGTAGTGCGTTTGGTAGGGCAAGAAGTGCTGTTGTAACTGCTTAAATTGACTTTAAAGCGAGATGTTTAGTGAAAGATCTTTTAAATAAAGTAAAAAAAATAATAATTTGTTAAAACCCAAGCAAATGGTAAATATTGTAGTAGCTATGAAATTCAGTCAATAATAACATACCAGTATGTTTTAATGATCCAGTAAGTTTTACTGTTCAATGTAGCCTTTTGAGATTTTTCAAAAAGTAAATTACCTGAAAGAGACTGTGAAATGTTGAGCAAAATGTAGGAAGCGCTCAAGAATAACATGGGCTGGCGTCTGTAAATGAATTTTAACATGGATGTTTTCAGTAACTACTTTAAAATAATTTCGTAATTTTAGATTTGCTAAACATGTCCTCTGAGTACCAGAGGAAGTGGAGACGACGAAGGGCAAAGGTTGATTCCTTAGTGGAATATGATAGCAGCTCTGATTCTGAGGGGTCAGTGGAGCCAGCCTTGGCGGGAGAGGGCAGTCCCCTCACGGAGGGATCAACACACGACGAATTACATCTTATGGTGGCCTGTAGTTCTTCTGTTAGCGCAGCAGTGGTGTCAATTAGACATGAAGAAGAATACAATTATGATACTGATTCTACTGAAACTGAGTCTGAGCAGTTGGATGAGGCTTCACGTTCAATTGTTGAAACACCATCTATTCACAAGGACTTGGCTAGTTGGGCTACTGCTACAAACCAGACCCACAAGGCATTAAATGAGCTTCTGGATGTGCTCAGACGTCATGGCCATAGACTTCCCAAAGACGCTAGAACTCTTCTTGAAACTCCACAAGGAGTGCCAGTTCAAAATAAATGCAGTGGACAGTATATTTATTATGGTATTGAGCGTTATGTTCTTGAACACTTTTCAAAAGAGACACTGCCAGGGAAAGTTGAACTGTGCTTTAATATCATATTACAGATTGTGATGTCACATTTAGGTTCAGCAACTGTCCAGAGTTGGGGGATCTTCTCTCAGGGACTGTGTGAATAAAGTCATGAACAGGTATGTATTTTACCTTGCATTGTTTGTATTGCTGCATAATTCAGAAATAAAATGTATATGTAAATGTATATTCTGGCCAAAATAAGAAACCCAGCTTTGGGTATTATTTTTTTTTATTATTACAGATTTAATCTTTCACACATTATATCTCCTCACATACATGCCTATTTTCTAGTTCAGAAGGTTTTAGATGTCTACTGACTTAGTCTGCCAGACTGAAACACTGAAATTATGTTTAGATTTTTTGGTTAAGCCATTAATGACTAATTAGTTGTCTCAAAAAATGTGGATATGGATAAGAACATAGTTCAGGGAACTTGTTACCTGACAGATGAGTGGTTGTTAAAATGTATGATTTAACATTGCATGCAAGTAACATGCTGATAATATTACAACTACAATAATTGTAATATTGACCTTACAAGTAAATTTTCCTGATGGTGAAGTAATCCTGAGTAATTTCTTTCACAGAATCATGCCTTAATGGCAAAATTCAACATGAGGGGTGGTGGCCAACTGCAAAAGAAGCCATTTAGAGATACAATCATATTCAATATAATTCAAGGTAATTTTGGCCTTATGACGTGAAATTTTGCACATTTATTTATTTATTTATTTATTTATTTATTTTTATTGGTACCTTTTATCTATTGAAGGAATATTGTCTTAAAGACCACAGAAATGTCCTGTTTACTTTCACACAGTTACACACCTACTTATGGAACTTGCTCAACCACAGTGGTTTTGAAGGGAAAGGGGACATGCTATTTTTTCATTCACCTAGCACACATTTAATGCAGAACATCTTTTATTAACCAAAGATTATTCAACAGAAAAATGTTGTGTAATGCATGTTGATTACTTTTTTCAAATGCTTCGTTAATGAAACTGATAATGTTGTTCCAAGATGTATTTTTAATGTTGTTGTAGGATCATAAAGACAATTTTGCCCTTTTGTAATTATTATTTTTTTTAATATTCAACCCTCAGATGCAGTAAAAAGATGGAGCGCAAATGCAACAGACTCCGAGATTGAGGCAGCAATGGCTGAACACCTAAAACATGCTCCAGGAAGAGTTGGGGATATAGGAAATGAGCCCGTTGACAGAAATAATTCGTGTGTGTGTTCATGTGCTTGTTCTTGTTCTTTTCGTTCTTGTTTAACTAATGTTTAATTGTTACTATTTACAGTTCTACTATATATTTAGCCTTTTTTTAAAAATGTATACTTTTATATTTGTATGTGTGTATGTATGTGTTTATATGTAATGCACACAAATATTTAAATATATTATATATATTTATCTGTATATTTATATGTATGTATATGTTATATAAATATATATTTTTTTCTTATTTAATACAAATAAGAAATGTTTTGTAATGTAAACGTCGATTAAACGTTGTATAGACGTTGAGGTCTGACTGGACTGATTTTGGACGTTTTTTGAACCATTTATATTCTGATGTGCATTTCACAATAAGGACGTTTATATTCAGGCTAATTAGTACACTGACATAACGCAGAAACACATCTTAAAAACATCCAGACGACGACGCATTAGACGTCCAGAAAAGACGCCGAAAAGACGTCGAATACACGGCAAGTTGACGTCAAAGACGTCCGTTCAACTTTCATTTTGGAACTATTTTTCAACTATGACGGGACGTGTCGGAGGGACGTCATTTCAACGGTCATCAAACGTCCAAATGTTTGCTGGGAGGGGATTAAGGCATAAACAGTAATTCCCAGGCACTATATACATTGAGCACACTGGTTCCAGTGTACTATTTACATATATATCTTACATTATTCTGAAATCAGGAACCCTGCATACACCATTGCTAGATATGTGCAATTACATTTTGATAATGTATGAAACCAAGTGTTTACATGTTTGATAGAATGGTAACATTGTAACGCACGTTTTTTCGCTGCACGTTAACTGCGCTTCTCAGAACGTGATTCACTGATGCACTAATACATATGCTGCAAATAGGCCCGAAATATCGAAAAGGTGCACAACATTAGACCTGTGTTTTTGTGTGCTGCGGAGCGTTTCTAGAAGATGGATCCACTACAATTCGACACTTTATTGACATACATCACTACGGGGAATCAAATAAACAAGGCAGAAAAAATTGTTATTTGGCGCCGAGCACGGAAATATGTTGTACGAGGTAACAGGGGCATCAGGAGCATTTTTAATGTGGGGGGGACACACCGGCGGGGGGTCTAGGTGAACTAATATCTTATATACAGGGTATATACAGAAATCCAGAGGTTAAATTTAACACTTTTTAATACCTTTTTTTAATACTTTCTCAATATTTTTTTAAAACCCGCACGGCATTGCGTTGCAACCGTTTTTAAACAAGTTTCAAACTGATTTAAAGATTTATAATGTTACACAATTTTGGCCTGTACAACAGAATTTAAATAGGGAACATGGGTCAACAGAATAAATTTAGTGACTGTGATTTTGAAAACATCTTGCATTTAACTTCTTCAGTCACAAGTCCATATCTTTATCCACTAGGCTATTCATGGCAAGTGCCGTAATTGTTTGGCTTTTTCTTCAATGAGTTTGTCGATTTGCACCAGTTGACTAACTGCTCTCATCCATCCATTCCTGATTTATGAGTTGTGCATCGCATATGCGACCAGAGAGCGCTAACCCCCATCCAGGTGATATTTATGGTTTTTTTTTGCAAACCGATCAGTAACCCTCTCGATATTTTCCTGCTACCGGCCTTAGCCAGTCCTTAAACGCTGGGTACTCTAAGCACTTATGTGCAAATTTGCACTTACCCATGATGACTATGACTTAGCTTTTCTGAGTGTAAGCAGCCAACATGTACTTCAGCGCGCAAACTGTTTAAGACGTCGCTCGACCACCGAATATGACGTAAGCATCACAGAGATCATCTATGAATGCACATTTAAAATAATTTGTGAGAAATTTAGCATATAAACTTTAAAACACAAATGGACAATTTGTAGTTAAAATTTTTTTTTTCTAAAATTTAATACCTCGTAAATTTGCATGTATTACCTGTTAATACTTTTTAATGGCTTTAATTTTTGCTTATGTGATTTACTACCTTTTAATACTTTTTAAAACCCTGCGGACACCCTGTAATATCATGATACCATGACTTAATATCACAACAGAATGACTTAACATCAAGAAATCATGACATACTTCCTTGAAATCATGACTTACATTCATGAAATCAAGAGAAGTTAATATCATGAAACCCTGACTTAATATCATGAAATAATGACTTAATATCATGAAATAATGACTTAACATCAAAAAATCATAAAATGCTTTCATGAAATCAAGACTTCTTAATATCATGAAATCCTGACTAAATTTCATGAATTGAATCACGGAACTTAGAATTAACAGGGAAATAAGAACTGACAAAGAAACAAGGAAACAGAATCTAAACATAGGGAAAATAACCAAGGCAAAGCAAAAAAAACAAAACGGAATAGAAGTCACGAAATACAGGAATTAGAAATTATACAAATGAAACACAAGGGAAACAAAATCTACAAAAACGGAGGGATTAGGATACATGATAGAGGAGTTAGTGGCCACACTCTCAGCTTACCGAGCTATGCGGCAGTCAGGGGAGCAAGGGAAACACACTAAGGACTTTAACTCCAGGGAGGACAGGATGGCCAGCGACACCTGCTGGCCAAATGAAGAGAAGACACGAAATACTGGGACAAACAGGTGCTGACCCTGACAAATACAGGGTTTTTCCTGCGTTCAAATTTGCGTGGCGGCCGCCTCCAGCAAATTTTGTGCCGCCCCAGCCTGATTTCACTCTACCCCCAGCTATTTCGATGTTATTTTAACTGCAGTTGCAGCGTTGCGCCACTATGGGGGCGCTGTGTCAGCAGCGGTGCACCGGAAAGCGCTAAAACAGCTGCAGAAAAAGAAGATCGAAAACAACTCTTATCGCTAGTTGGTGCTATCGGCGTCCTGAATTTCCCCCGGCTCTTCAAACAGGTAAATATAGTTTTTTTTTTTTTATCCAAGCATGTCATGTTTATTTTATTTTTTTTTTTTAAATCCTCCGTATCAGAGTAACGTTAATGGTTTTTAGCGTTGCAGATATGGCTGGGAAAATCAACCACTACTTTATAAAGCGACCTCGCGAGGAAGAGAGTCAGGATTCCAGGTGAAACAGTGCAGACAAATTAGCGTAACAGGCAGTTAAAAAGTATTAATTCATGGTTGTGACAAAATGTGAAAATGATGTCAGGTCGGAATGTAGTTCGCAGGCAGGGACAGGCGAGGGTCAGAATGCAGGACAGGAAGAGTCTGCGAAGCGAGGGTACGTTAGTCCGTTTCCAAGTCATTAAGAGCATAACGCAAAGCCAACGTGTACGCAATTAAAACATTTTAAACATTATTTTAAAACAATTTTTTTGTCATTTTTCCAGATCTCAAAAGTGAGGCAGTTGAATGCATATTGTATGCCTGTGCTGGCGCCTGGTCAGGATGGTACCACCTCTGCCTCAGTTTGAGCCAGGAAAAACCCTGAAATAGCCTTTCAACTGAGCAATAGGATAATATCCAGCAGCGTCATCGGTTACAAAGGAGGAGACTGATGCAGAATCATCTGACCTGTGCCGTGTTGAGTGCTCAGGAATTGATTCCGGAGTCTCACAAGAACCCAAGCTTTCCTTGACTTTTTCTTGGTTTTGTCCCGTGGTCTTAAAGATCACCTTCAAGGTTCCTTTGTCTTCAACATCAGTTACTGATGTCAAATTAATAAATTCACCACCAAAGTCATCATCTTGATACTGCAACCGGATATCTCCATCAAGCTGGAAAGTGTCAGTGATTATTTGTGTGAGGTCATCAGTAGAACTAGGCATCCCTTCATGCAGGATCAACTTCCTGGCATTATTGTCAGCTTTCCTTGTTCAACACTTCACCTGGAACTGGTGAAAAGCTTGTGACTTCAAATGATGCCCTCTTAAGGCCAGATGAATGCAAATGAAAAGCAAGCATTAGTTGGTGCTTTGTAGATAGTGAAAGAGCTATATTTTTAAAGCAGTTAGTGTGACGAGCAATCTGTTTAAAAAAACTATGCTTTGCTTCGAATCTCATTGTCCACATTGATACGAGTGGCCCAAAGCACTATCATATGTGGATAATGCTCCAAAAAGTGTTGTTTTGGCAGCAGGTTAGTAGTTGGAAAAAGTTCTTGGTAACGATTTCTGTGTTCACAAATCTTAAACTCAAGAAATGTGATAGACTCATCAGAATGCACTGGAGCAACCACAAGCTCAACAATGTCTTTTAAGGTCAAAATCAACAACCAAGCTGGTTCATCCTCTGGCACCAGGGAACCAATCATAAATGGCAACAACCTCAACAAATTCCAATTTTCGTGGGCATTGCCACCGATGGTTTTCTTGGATGGAGAATGTACGTGGTATGACATGAGGCTTACTTGTTTTGTCACCCCACTTGTACGGAAAATGCTGAATCAACTGGTTCAGAAGATCTAGTGAAAAAAAATTCTTTGAAATCAGTACAGAGAAGGCAACAAGCCAGCTCTACTGGCACAACACCTTCAACGATATTGTGCACGATATCAGGAGGATAGCCTTTTAAGACTTGTAAATGTGAAAGGTGCTTGGTTAGGACACAAGACCTCTTCCAGAGGTGGACAGTAACGAAGTAGATTTACTTGAGTACTGTACTTAAGTAGAGTTTTTGAGTATCTGTACTTCACTTGAGTAGTATTTTTTTTGGAAACTTATGACTTTCACTTCACTACATTTGAAAGACAAATATCGTACTTTCTACTTCACTACATTTCTATCAAGGGTCTCGTTACTCGTTACTTTTAATTCTGAAAGCGGATGGTTTTTCCCCCTTTTCTAAAACGTAATTGTTTTTTTCCCGGGTGACAGCCTATCAGTAACCAGTAGAGTTACGTCACATCTGATGTAGTCTGTAACTATTAAATTAAGGTCAATGCCACGCCCGAGAGGAGGCGACGGACGAGACGAGACCGGGGAACAGGACCTGGAAGACAAAAACCAAAACCCATCAACAAAGGACCGGGAACAGGACAGAGACACAGAACAGGAACAAGGACGAAAAGAAAGACAAGACACGACAAAGAACTGGAAATGCAGACAGGCAAACAGAGAAGGGGGACACAGAGGGAACACCCACAGGCGACACGAAGGGGCCAGGAGTGAACAGAGGAGGACCAGAGGGACGAGGAACAGACAAAGGCGGGACGAAAGGAGGAGGAGCAGAGAGGGGAGACCAGACAGGAACGGAAGGGGGACAAAGGGGAGCCCGAGGGAGCCCAGGCGGGCGACGGGCAGCGGCCGGAGGGGCCACAGGCGAGAGGGAGCAGGAGGGAACCACCCAGGGGCCAAGGGAACGGGATGAGGGAGTGACGGAGGGGACACGGACGGAGCAGGAGGGAACACCGGTGCAGGCAGGCAGGAGGGGGAAGCCGCGGCAGGCGGTTCGCAGCCAAGTGCGAAGCAGCAGGGATGAGGATTAGCACCTCCAAGTCCGAGACAATGGTTCTCAGCCGGAAACGGGTGGTTTGCCCTCTTCAGGTCAGAGAAGACGTACTGCCTCAAGTGGAGGAGTTTAAGTATCCCGGGGTCTTGTTCACGAGTGAGGGTAGGCGAGATCGGGAGCTGGATAGACGGATCGGAGTGGCGTCTACAGTTTTGCAGGCACTTAACCGATTCGTCGTGGCTAAGAAAGAACTGAGCCGAAAAGCTCTCGATCTATTGGTCCATCTTCATCCCTACCCTCACCTATGGTCATGAGCTATGGGTAATGACCGAAAGAATGAGATCGCGAATACAGGCGGCCGAAATGAGGTTTCTCCACAGGGTGCCTGGGCTCTCCCTTAGGGATAAGAACATAAGAACATAAGAAATTTACAAACGAGAGGAGGCCATTCGGCCCATCAAGCTCGTTTGGGGAGAACTTAGCTAATATCTCAGAGTTGTTAAAATCTTATCTAGCTCTGATTTAAAGGAACCCATGGTTTTAGCTTCCACTACAATAGCAGGAAGACTATTCCATACTCTGACTACACGCTGTGTAAAGAAGTGCTTCCTCAAATTTGTTTTAAAATGTTCTCCCGCTAATTTCCACTTATGGCCACGAGTTCTAGTATTTAGACTAATATTGAAATAGTCATTTGGCTGAACAGCATCCAGACCCGTTAGAATCTTATAGACCTGAATCATATCCCCCCTTAGTCTCCTTTGCTCAAGGCTGAACAGATTCAGTTCCGCTAACCTCTCCTCGTAAGACATTCCTCTAAGACCAGGAATCATTCTCGTAGCTCTTCGTTGCACCTTTTCTAAGGCAGCAATGTCCTTCTTGAGGTATGGTGACCAAACCTGCACACAGTATTCTAGGTGGGGTCTTACCAAGGAATTATATAAGTGTAACATCACCTCCCTTGACTTAAACTCCACACATCTAGAGATATAACCCAACATTCTGTTCGCCTTTTTTATTGCTTCCCCACATTGGCGAGAGTGGGACATGGAAGCATCAACATACATACCGAGATCTTTCTCGTAATCAGCTACCTTTATTTCAGTGGAACCCATAAAATATCTGTACTGTATATTTCTGCTCCCTGCATGGATTACCTTACATTTATCTGTGTTAAATTTCATCTGCCAAGTATCAGCCCATTCGCTAATTAAATCCAGATCCCGTTGAAGCCTCTCTGCTGCTTGATTAGTATCTGCTACCCCGCCCACCTTAGTGTCGTCTGCAAATTAGGGTGAGAAGTTTGGATATCCGGGAGGGCCTCAGAGTAGAGCCGCTGCTTCTTCACGTCGAAAGGAGCCAGTTGAGGTGGTTTGGACATCTGGTGCGGATGCCTCCTGGGTGGCTACCCGGAGAGGTTTTCCATGCATGTCCTACAGGGAGGAGGCCCCGGGGCAGACCCAGGACTCGCTGGAGGGATTATATCTCTCAGCTAGCCTGGGAACGCCTCGGTGTCCTCCCCGAGGAGCTGGTAGAGGTACCTGGGGAGAGGGAGGTCTGGGTGTCTCTCCTGAAGCTGCTACCCCCACAACCTGGACCCCGGATAAGCGGCAGATAATGGATGGATGGATGGAGAACACGACGGCTGAGCAATCTGAAGTATGTACACGTGTCATATTGACGATTGTAAAATTTCTACCATAGCTAACTTAGTTTACACGCTTAAAACATTACGCATTACTTCTGTACCAAATACCAGATCAGATCTGTAGAGGAAAAAACAGGCAAATATGAAACATAAATTGTTATTGCTGGTGTGATGTTGAACGAGTTTGCGTACGAACGTTTCTTCGCCTGGTTTCTAGTTTGAAAAGTACACAAAATCTCTTAATCGGATCACGATAAATCTGTATCTGTAAATAGCTGCTTTCCTAATTTTTTTTTCTGCAGCGATGAATAATAACATGTAACATAGACTTTCTGTGTGTATTTCACAGTGTTGTTAGAATCCAATTATTACATTATTACATTTATATGACGATGCACAGTCCTCCGATCCGTACACCCTGTCACTACACGATCCGTACACCCTTCTGGATCCATAGTTCCGGATCCGGTTCATCCATAGTTTACATGTGCGCCTGCGTACATCGCCAGCGTTTAGGACCAGAAGCCCTATTTACGGCATCCTCCCTATCTATGTGGTATGCGTAAGAACGCGTCTACGCTTAAAGTTTAGTCTAGTTATTGTTGTTTCAGCTTTTGATCCATGTGGAACAAATGTGGGAAACGTGTTTCTCAGTAAGTCACAATAAAATAATCTTTTTCTACAAGATAGTGTGTCTGTACCTCACGTGGTTTCATATTAGACTGGTATTAAAAGTAACTGAGTGAATGTTATTTTTAATTAATACTTCTTAAAGATAGCAATTTAACATTGTACACATAATACAGTTTTATAGCAACCAAGCGGCAGTCAAAAATAAAAGAAAATATATGTGTATAACATTTATTTATTGGTCACAAAACACCAATAACAAACGCAATTCTCCTTATCTATTGGTTCACCTTGGTAGCAAGGTAAAATCCACTCATTTTGCCCATTTTACCGCAATCGTAGCGGCACACCCTACTGGATCCGTAGCTTCCGGATCCGGTTCATGCATAATGCACATGTGCGTCTGCGTGTGTCTTTCCCAGCGTTAGACTGCACATGTGCTCAGAGTTAAAGCATTCGTACACGGAGTATTTTACGACTGGTAGCAAACAGTACTGTTTGCGACTGCGGCTCGATGCACTGCGCTACGTACGTTTACGACTCGTAGTGAATTCTAAACACGCATGCGTGTACGTGGACAGTGATTCAATGTCGTATAATCAACATCTATGTACATATCTCAATTAAAGTCTAGAGGCCAAGACAGATTGCGGTAAAATGGGCAAAATGGGTGGATTTTACCTTGCTACCAAGGTGAACCAATAGAGCAGGAGAATTGCGCTTGTTATACGTTTGAGCTCGGTTTATTGTTTTACTCTGGATTTTACGTCGCTCCTTCTGAAGCACTTGGGCATTAATGGCCTGAGCGAAATATAATCTTTTAAAGTCGAAGGACTCCGTCATTATCCAGTTAAATCTTCTCTTTCCTCACACTGTCGACATTAATTCTCATAAAAAATCAACAGATGATGAAATGTGACACGATGCCGTAAATATAGCACGCCTCCTTCCAGAAGTCGCAAGCATGCACATGCGTAGTAGCGGAAGTTACATTTTCAGTAGGTGTAACATTTTCAGTAGTGACAGTGCCAACACACACCATAATTTCACACTGTTATGTTTCCTGTGCGCTAGGAATTGTGGGATATGGAAGTGGTAGTGGAATCGCGCCAAGAGGGTCTAGCTGCAGACGCCTGTAGAGTGGAGCTCCACGGGAAATACGTCACCTCCACAGGAAACACGTGATCTTTAAGGACGTAAAGTGGAGCTCCGGTTAGGGTTAAGGTTAAGGTTAGGGTTAGGGTTTATTCGCTGTGACACAGAGTTGAGGCCACGTGTTTCCTGTGGAGGTGACGTATTTCCGGTGGAGCTCCACTCTACAGGCATCTGCAGCTGGACCCTTCTCGAATCGCGCGAAACATCATCGTTGCTGACTCACTTCAGGAGGGCATAATCGACCACTCCCCCTTAGCCCTTGCTGCTTTGAGACACACTTCAACATGGCGACAGGTCTCGGGAACACGCAAAAGGCGGCGGAGTGGTGAGGCGGAATGTGTAGGGACCAGTTTGGGATTGGGCCCCTGTTAAGTAACAAACCATTTTCAGATCCGCGACTTATTTTATTATTTTTATGTTGTATATCTGTACTTTAACAAAATACAATGTCGTATGATGTGTTACATATGTTTTATGAGTTCGATCATTTTCACGAGTTAAAAAAAGAGAGCTTTCCTTTCGCTGTTTTCTGTGGTGCGCGCTCTCGAGACAGGCAGGCATTCTGCAAATGCGTGTGGAGATTCGACTGTGTATCTAATGCTATGCTGTCCCTCATCCTTCATTTGGTTGTATAAATTGAGGATTAAAGTTTTGGACAGAAGCATTTCTTTAAACGCTGTTTTTCAACCGTATGTAATAGAAGCATTTCTTATTTTTTTTAATATCGCGTTACACTTTGTTAACGTACGCCATTTATATTTAGTTACTCGGGCGAAGGAATAGCCATTTTCTGGGATGAACCTGAGGCTGAGATTGTCTTTCCAAGTTCGGCACATTGAGTTGGGTGACGGATCCGCAGGTGGTTTTGTAGATTTGTTGTATTAGAGCTTTTGACCGACACCTTTCTTCAACAAATTCGACAGATCGCTTCCTCCAAGTTATTAGGCTGTCCTTTCTCATTTGGCTTAAACCCAAAATGCATGCACAGAGATGCTGTGGGGCAGCAAGAAGGTCCTGGGTTCGATCCCAGGGTGCCTTTCTTTGTGGAATTTGCATGTTCTCCCCGTGCATGCGTGGGTTTCCTCCGGGTGCTCCAGTTTCTTCCCACAGTCCAAAGACATGCAGATTAGGTCAACTGGCTACTCTAAATTGCCCATAGGTGTGACTGCGAGTGTGTGTGGCTGTTTGTCTGTGTTAATTGGCCCTGTGGTGGACTGGCGACCTGCCCAGAGTGTACCCCGCCTCTCGCCCGAAGATGCTGGGATTGGCTCCAGCTTCACCGCGACCCAGACGGATTAAGCGGTATAGATAATGAATGGATGGATGGATGGAGATGCTGTGGGGTTTGGCTTTGCAACTAAGTTATCCATGATGTTCATATCACTGAAAATAGTCTGACGCTTCAAGGTGCTGAACTGTCGCCAATTCTCCACTCGTGCAGTTAATCCATAGCAGAAGCAACGCACCAGTCATCAAACGAGCACCAGTTAAACATCGCACGGGTAAAAACTATGAAATAGTGATTAAAAATATGACATTTCTGTTTATATAGATGAAACGATTCTAACAATTATGCAAAAAAATTGCCGATAGTCGAAATCCCGAAACAGGCAATTATCTGAAATGTTTATATTTCGTTTAGTTGAAATTCCTGCTGTCCGGTGACATGGTATTTTAAGTATGCTTATAGCTTTGGTTCATTCTGAACTGAAATAATGAAGTTTGTCGTTATTATTTGCTTGTTTCAGCCATATATTTATATCACTCCAAATCAGTGAGAGCAGAATCAATTGACAAAATAACACATCTGTCTAGCTGTTTCTCTTATTAGCATAATATAGCTACTTAATTACTTCGCTGCAGCATGATAGTGCCAGGGACACATATACAGTCACCCCAACATAACGAGACACACAAGTGAAGGTGCTATGCAGAACTTTTATTAACACGAAGAATCCAAAATTGTAATATCTGGCTGAATATCCCATTCTGGGCTGGTGGAGATCGTAAACAACAGCCCGTAAAATGAACGTTTGCAGTACAAAAAATATATATATTAACGGGATCAGGCTGAGTAGTGAAAATGTTGTGAAATAAAGTGGTACAAATCAGGCACAGTCCTAAAATTTGATGTGAAGTGTACTTTTGCGCATGGGCAGACGTGCGAGGTACGAAAAGGACAGGTGTTATGGATCTGCTCAGAAGCGCAACGAGGTGATGTCACTGAAGGAGCGCCAGTCGAGCATTACAACGTACGTAAAAATAGTGACAAAAATATGACCGTGCTGTCTTATCCAGCTATTTTAATACAGATGAATGGAGATGAGTCTAACGATTAAGCAAAAAATAATCGAGGTCAGCTCAAATAATCGCCATCAAGAGATTGTTGTCCGAGTTGCCCCAGTGACATAATTTCAACATGGCGACTTGGTTTGTTTGTAGTTTATTTACCGTTCGAAAAAAGAATATCGCTATGAATGTACTAAAATATTTTATAAAGCATTTAATGTGGTTTGACTAGTTTGTGTTTCTTGTTTGTCTCTCGGAAAAATCTAAATTTCTCCATTTTCTTCATTTGGAAAACTCCAAATCTGCTCAAATATAAAGCAACAACACACAGCAACGTGTTCATGGAGGCAGCCATGTTTGTTCCGAGAGAAAAACGAACGCACCATAAGATACGGAAGGTCTTTAGGTTCGAAACCTCTTAATTCTGCCTCTAGGCGAAAAGTTTATTTCACACCTACAGACGGACAAAATACACGCGTAAAGACAGCAATAATTCACACATTAACATTTCATGCCTACAAAGACGGCAATAATTCCCACGTTAATCTTTCTTGCCTTCATACGATACATTTTTACCTCTACAGACAGCCATATAACTCCACATACAGGGGCATTTTGCAACGTGTCGATGTAAACAAAATGATCTTTCAAAATAAAAGCACCATTAACGTCTTACCACAAACACCATAAAAGTCGAATTCTTCGCTGTTTGTTATTATCCTGTGTGTCTTTTTTATACGTAACCTACGTCAGAAAGAACACATTGAGATCATTACTGCATAGACACTCTTCCATGGTAGTTTGTAAATTCTTTCGTATATCTTCCCACAGTAACGGAGAATTGTATTTGCCTGGTCAGACTTTGATGTTCTTAGTGAAGCTGCAGCTGTATCTTAGCGTATATAACCTGCATTAAGAATGTATTTTTATATTTAAATCACTACTTTTAGCTTTTGTTTAATCCTGACCTATTCCACAATTTCTCTAAATTGGCTGACAACCTCCAATACATTGCACAGTGTATACACCCTTGATTTTGTTATATTACTTATCAGTGTTTAAGAATTCAGTGCAAAATACGTAGGCTACTGTGTGTAATTGGTTCTTTGGTGCTTTAGCATTTAACATTTTCTGATCGGTCATAAAGTTAACATGAACTTGTTTACAAACAAAATTAAATATTCATCTATAGAAGGTTTGTCTTTCAATGTACACATCAAAATTTCCGGCATGGAAATTGCGCATAGTACTACTATTTAAAAGTGTGAAATTATTGCCATCTTTACGCGTGGACGCTGGCTCTAGGTGAAAAGTTCAAGAAGTTTTTGCTCTAATGGCCTTCCATATTGTATGAACCAGACTTAATGTGACAAAGATACGAAGATTCAATGATGCCCAGAATGAGTATTTCAGGAAGAAATTTAATGATCAGAGCCTGGCTTGCAGGATTATCTGAACGCAAAGTAAGTGATGTACAATAATGGGGATATGACTTCAAGTACCTTTCATATGGCGTAGTTTATAGCGCTGCATTCTTTGTTGTTGATTTTGTGCACGTAGTAGGGTTGCCACCTGTCCAGGATTTTCCGAGACCATCTCGGATTTTGCTCGTCCGTGCTGGAAAAACGAATTTCATTCCGGGACAAGGAATGACCCGGAATCTTTACCTTTCGTATGTATATGCATTAATAACACTCTCATATTCAGTCAGAGGTATAGCCGATTAATAGAAAAAAACTATACTGTCTTTTTAGACAATGAAATACGATCAAAGAATGTACTGTATCTTTAGCCATCCAATTTCATGAAAAGGCACGCTCGACACACTACATAGTCAGCGAGGATTGCATCTAATCGCATTGCCGGCATGTTCAAAGCTGCCTTAGTAAAACAAAAGTTACAATATAAATGGATAGAGATTGATTCGTGGCTGTTGCATTAACTAGGGTGACTTCATACAGTACATGCTGCTTGTTACATTTTAAAACTATTAGGTAAAATTTAAGGTGTAATGTATGGGGTCATAACTAATCGAATAAGTTATTACATTATTGAGCAAATCAATTATCAATGTATTCAAAATATGGGATATTACTCTTATGTGTCATTATAATTTAAAACAGACCTAAACAAACTATTAGAATGGTATCGCTATGTGCAATATTTTGGTCAATGACTGGGTGTCCAGGAATTCTACAGCAGTGAGGTGGCAACCCTAACACGTAGTCGAAGAAATCGTGACATTTTTCTCTCTTCCGATGCCCCCACCACCATATTACCGTTTCCCCCCGTACCACCTCCCAGAAAGTAATCTGGAGCCGCAACTGTAGTACGTGTTTGCTGCATATCTCGAGAAATGTAATGTTATTTCAATTGCACAACAGTCTGAAATCAAATCAGACAAAGTGTTACGTAAGTAGAGTAATAAATTAATGTATTTTTTATTCTAAAACTGTCGGGTATATCGGATTATCACCGTCCCCGCGGCGAAAGACTCCAAGCATTTGTAAATCACATAGCAGTGTTTACACTCCGAGTGTTCTTCCTTCATGAACATTTTAGGCAATTCAATGCATTGCGGAGTTTAATCTTGTATAAACGTCGAAGGCCACAGGTTACAAATTATTATTTTTTAAATTGTACCATTTAATATTTGGCCCGTGGGTACCTTGTCGTACTAGTGTCCTAATCTGAAAAATCCCCACTTCGGAAACATCTTGCTTCTCACGTTTTAACAGGAAACCTAAATGATATCGGTTAGGAACTATATGGTAGGATGGCAAATATATTCATCATACATATTTGACATGCCATAAATAGATCGATTCTCTGCCCCATTCAACGTAATAATTTGTAAAACCGGTGTAGCTTTACATATCGCTCATCATAATTTCAGAATCGTCTAGCTGACGTAAGTGAACAATTTAAGTGTCCCCGTCTGCCCGTTTTACTGCCATACATTCCTGTTTTTGTGCAACCGACACAGCTATCTTAAAACTAAAATATACTGTCAGATGGATTGATTGCCCACCAAAAGAGATGACATTCAACTCCGGACTATCGCCCACAGCAGTATTAATCGTTGTCAGGCTGTTTGAATAAAATGAAAGCTTTTACACGTACAGACGCAGACTGTAGTAGCATTTAGGAAATTGTCTTGTATGTCAGTAAGAAAGACAATATACTTGACAATCACCTGAATGTAGAAAACTAATATGCCAATTTTATTTATAGCTATAGGTTTTAGAACACTTTGTAGACGTTAAGGTATTTATGATAAATGTACAATAAGCTGCTTAAATTTCAGTCTTATTTATATACATACATACATACATATACATTATATATATATACATACACACAGCTACGTCAAGTGGTTCAATTGGTTATTCTGACGTATTGAAAAGGTATACATTTTTTTAGGTAAGCTAAGCCGTCAAACTGCCCAAAACTGCTGGAAGACAAATACCAGCCACTATTCAGTGTCTAAATAAGATTGAAGGCTAAAGTCTTTATATACCTACTTCACATTAAAATACCAAGTCCTCCCAAAATATTTACTTATCTGTAAGAAGTAAAACATTCTTTCCCAAGTTTCCCGTGAATAAGTACTATTAATAATAACGTGATTCATTCAATCACTTACCGTGCATTGACCGTCCCCTCCAGTGTGTTTTCCCCATTTAACCATATGTGAAAGTAACAATACCTGAAAAAATATTGTCGATGAACACCTTGGACGACGACTTCTGTGAAACTGGTAAACGCAACTCGATGACCAATAAAACACTTCCTCATGCTGGTGTCATGATGCTTAAACGTGTTGTTCACGGGCATACAGGAATATCTATAGGATCGAAAATCAATCTGATACATACAAGAAAATCCCCGATACCAAGTTTCCCCAAAGTGTGCAAAACCATAATCACTGCCTAAGAACATAAATGTTCCTGAGTTTAAGATATACTGTGAGTACCAGATTCAAAAAAGCCTCCTAATGAGAGATGAAAGACACAGTTGGTCCCATTTCTTTTCAAAGCAGTAGCCACGTAAACCAAGCCACCTTGTTATATATAAAAATAGTTTTCACATTTTAGACAAAAGTTGTAGTGCTTTGACATAGATATATTGGATGGTCTTCAGTCACTGCTCTCCACTACTTTTGACTGTTCACACTCAGCATATACCCTGAACTATAGAATTGCTAAAATTTCCCCCCATCTTACCTGATACTACCATGATTTAACTCATTTAGCTACGTTTCTTTAACAGAAGTAAATGCTAATAAACAGGTGCGCACTCCAGCTGTATTAATTTCATAAAAACAATACCAACTTCAATTCTCCGAACAAGAAGTTTTTCCCCCAACTGGTAGTAACATTATTATCACAAGGACCATAATTTCACCAAGTCTAACGTAATATAATGGACTCACACCAGAAGGGTTGTTCACTGCTTGCCGTCAGCTGTCCAATACATGTGGGGGCGGGGGAAGTCTCCCTACAGCTGCACAAGACCTTCAGTTAGGAACACATGCAAATATACCCAGCAACAGCAAGACCCAAAACTGGAACCTCACCTTGAATTCTGCCATAGTCAGACTAATAACTCACACAAATCCTCGAAGGATTCTAGTGTTTAAGCAATGAACACCCATCCCTTCCCCCGAAAGCATTATTGTTGAATGCAGTTTGACGGTGACTGTACTTTGGTGGCCACTTTGTCATTATATTCCTCTCCCAGTTTATTTCTCCCCTTAAGTTCTGTTTACAAATAATTTTAAACAAGACTGCATTCCTATTATAAACTATATTTTATGCCCAGCTTACCTGCAAAAACAAGAAACAGCAAAACAATATTTCTTTAAATATTAATAAATACATGAGATGCAGTAGCTTATTTTTTTCCTTTTTTTCTTAAGCAGGAGGGTTAAAAAGTTTATTAATTTATTTTTATTTATGTATTTATCTATTTTCTTTAGCAGCAATCCGAACATGGTTGAAAGTGGAGATAGCAGCCAAGAGAGAAGTTTCTTTTTTTGACTTGATGGCAAACTGCACTCACAGGGGGTTTTGAGGTGGGGGTGGGATTAAAAAAAAAGTTTTAAAAAAGTTAAAAAAATAAATAAACAAGAGAGGGAGAAGGGGGTGTTAAGTCAGAGAGTGTAGAGGGTGAGGAGGAGTCAGGGGCATTAACATGTCCTGTAATATTTAAGCCCTCTCCTCCAGCTCAATCCTGTCTCCACAACTTCTCTTCACTCTAACAGAAACAGGGGATGAGAGAAACAGACAGTGAGCGAGATCTGGCTGAGAATAGCCATAGATAATCCAACCCACAGTATATCTTTCATGTATCTTTTTGTTGTTGAGTCAAGTGTTGAGATGAAGAAAAAAAAACAAAAAAAGAAAAAAAAAAAAAAGGGAAGCATTTTGGTTTTTCTTCAAGCAAAATGTTTTGTTTTTCATAACCCCTAGTCATATTGTACCCCTTCTCCTAACTTCTGCAAATATTTTTGAAATATCATCTTTTTTGGTGTGCCCCCCAATGTATTGACATTTGTCATTTAATTTATTCAAATAGTTAGTATGTAAACCAGTATGGCAGGTGAAAAAAGACAGAGAGAAAGGAAAACTGTAACAAAATCTGTGTATGTATGTGTGTGTAAGGGGGAGGATTACCAGAGTGAGGGGAAATATTTTTTCTGTGTGCGTGTGTGGGTACACTTCCCCACTTTAGGACAGAAAAATAAATTACATGAATTGTTAAATAAATAACCCACGAAAACCAAACCCTGCGCTTATTTCTGTTCTCTCCCACATTTTCCCTCCTCATGTAGTGAATTTTAATAAATTAACAATTTACAATTTACGCCTAGAATTCAGAAAAAAAACTGACATAAAATATAGCGCAGGGGTATTAATCACACTTCTCTCCATTCATTCTTCACAACCCATTTCAATTCTTAAACTATTCCTCTCCTTTCATGGTTTCCATATTCCAAAAACAACCCAAAAACAAATCTCGCTGCAATCCTGTCCTGAAATAACATAAAATTGAATAATAATAATAATAATAATAATAATAATAAAAACATACTTTCCGAAACTTTTGATTCCATCTGTGTAAACCCCCTTACGTCTGCTTCAATAAAAGAAATGGAAAAAAAACTGAAAAAGAACCATTTTTTCCAAGAACCTTTTTACCATCCTCCGAATCTCACATGCAAAACAAAAACTTCCTTTGATATTTCACAACTTTGTCTGTATACTGGGCTCTGTATGTTTGACCATCTTTTTGTGTTTGTGGGTGTATTTGTCTGCACGTATTTTCATTATGTTTCATTAAAATTGTATGGCTTTTGGAATTTGTTCAAGATTTATCAAGAGTTGGCCGCATTGGGACCGCCCCCTCCTCCACTACCACACACACTCATCATGGCCGACTCCTCGGAATCGGGCCGTCCCCCACCACCTATTCCCCTCGGCGGAGGACCCCCGGTTAACATGCTGCCTCCCACCCCAACACTTCCCTGGGGTGGGTTGTTATTGTTGTTACTGCCAAGGTAACATGGGGGAATGTACCCAAGCCCAGAGGCAGCTACCATGCTGTCCTGAGAGGGAGGAGGCTGGGCCAACTGTTGCTGAGAGGCTGTGGGGGGCGGTGGGGGCGGGGGCTGGGGGGCCATGACTGTCCTAGTCCGAAAAGCAGAAAGGCCCAGGTGGAGATTGGAGGAGCCGTACTGACTGGAGTCCAAGCTCTGGGGTGGCATGATGGAAGACTGACCCAGGTGATGGTGGTGGCTGAGGCTCAGCTCAATGCTGTCCTGCATCTGTGGGGAGGAGACAGGCATCAGTGACTGTGCCGACTGACAGGGCTGCGACTGGTTCTGTGGCTGGTTCTGCTGCTGCTGACGGAGCTGCCGGCCATTGCTGTGGTGGCTCCCATAGATGGGATGGGGATGGTGCGGCTCCATTATGCCTCCCATGCCGACCCCGACCCCAGACAGGAAGTGGCGGGAGTGCTGGCTTGCAGCTGGCTTGTGCAGCAGCAGCTGGGGGTAAGGAGGGTCTCCACTGTTGGACAGAGGACCCCCCTCTCCTCCGGGCCAGATGCGTAGCTGCTGCTGAGATGGAGCCTTGTAGGGTGGGAGGGGGGTAGAATGTTAATGATGCTGCTAAAACAGGTAAGAAATGCTTGTATATCATGTAGCATTATGTATGCCCAGAACTATTCTGGGATTTAACCCCATGACAGGAATGGATAAATCTTAACTCAATCTTCTTGCAGGTTTTATGCATTCAGTTACAGAATAAGGAAAGACTGTGGGAATTATATGCAGCACATATGGATCATATACCTGACACTGAGGAAAGGGTTCTCACCTGTGGACTCTGCATTTCATAGTCAGTATGAGTAACTGCACTGTTGTAGTACCGGTTGCTGTACCGGTAATTTCTGTTGTCATTGGAAGAACCGCTAGACCCACCTAGGGGGTGGAACAAGAGTTGCATTAGGGCTACTTTACTTAACATAAACAAGCAATGTAACCTATTTATTGGATGTGGTTTTAATTGTGCATGTATGAGATTAGTGTATCCAAAATTTCATTTGGTGTGTAATATAAGTAAGATTTGATTAAATGCAGGTGCCTGAATCTCAGAAGGAAGGCACTTTCCCATTTATTTCAAAAACTGCAGATTTATTATTCTTGTTAAGCTTTGGAAAGTTAAGGGAACAAATAATGAAAATATAAGTCAAATAAAAAAGATTCCTTTATAACATGGAAAGAATATGTAAATAGTGCATGTCTGACATCCTATAAAATGGTTGTGTGGTAATGGCATAGTCAAATTCTAAGCTGTCCTTTAACTTTAAATGCACCAGTTACCAGTAATTCCATGAAACAGAACAGTATGTAATGTCCCTTGTAGAAAGAATGCCTTGAATTTTCTTTGCTGTTATAACTGCTAGAAGGGGTTACTTTGATGAATCAAAGATGTGACATTTTCTTGCTAAAAAGATACTCAAATGGTGAACGTGCTGTAAATTTATTTATTAGCAAAAACTACTGGGTGTACTTTTAGTAAATGTTAAGTGAGTAACATACAAATGTAGAAAATCTCAGTGTGTGCAAAAATTTTTACTGGCAGTGTAGACTACAGGAGTATGCCAGAATGGAATGTCAGGAAACAACCACTACCATATCCCTATTTATGCAGTCTATTTTCCACATCATTTGTCATCTTATTGTGTCTGCTGATATAGATTCATTAAAGGAAGTTTACGGTCATTTGGCCTGGGAAGAAGGTGGCTCATATTTGTGCCTCAAAATTCTAAATCATTCAATTGTCAGCAAAGGTCATTCAGAGCTGGTGGAGAAGTTGTACAGAGCTTTTCTAATGCACAAGCTACTGAAAGAAAAGCACTGCAAATCAGTAGGCTGTACGGTTACCGGAGCTGGAGACTGAGCTTGTAGTGGAGGTGGAGTGGCTGTGGTCCATGGCAGGGCTAGTAGAGGTGGAGCTGCTGGTGTTCGTGCCCTCGTCAGTGGTCTTCTTGAAGAAATTGTGCTGCAGAGCATAGAAGGGTGTGATGCGGGTCTTAGGGTCATAGTCCAGCATGCGGAGGATCAGGTCTTTGAACTTCAGGTAGTCGCAGGGGGCGTGGCCCTGCTCTCCGGCCCGCCGGCCCCCAGGTCCCCCTGTTTCTACCCCAAGAATCTCATGGAGCCGTCTTGTGGCAGGGGGCTTATACTCCTGAAAAGAGGCGACAAGAGGAGGAATAATTGAGAGAGTGAGAAGGTGACAAGAGAAGAAGACATTCTCAAATACTACTATGGACGACGAGAGACAGCCGTCCCTTTTTCCATAAGCACTTATCCAACATTCAGAGTTAAATGGGGGAGAGAGAGTCAAACAGTACATGTATTATCCTGTGTTTTTAAACTAAGTTATGCATGTACTAGAACAAAAATATGGTAGAAATTAGTGAAAGTGCAAAAACAAGTGAACCTCACTGCCTCGTATTTAAATCAGGGTAAGCAGAATCAGATGGGCAAACTAATTGGCACCAAGTTCAAATCAAAGGTCTGATACATAGGAGCATGTAGGTGGCTCTCCAAATACAGGGAAAAAAAACATCAGTTTGTTGTTACCCATACAGAAGAAGATAAAAGATACAGATACTTAAGGAAATGTTAGAGGAACTCAGAAAGAGTGCAATATCTGCACATCTGTCTGGGGAAGCACCAATCCCGACAGTAACTCTGCTTAAGTGGACATCCTGAAATAGCACCAGGCGTCATAAGAAAAAACAAATCAAGTAAAAAGCAACCCAAATAATGTTACAAAGTTACAGACCTCCATTGTGATATGGAACAGGGATCTTAATTTGCATATGAGCAAGGATAGATATGAAGAAGACTTTTAACACAAATACAGTAACCGTTCATCAGCTGGGGGAAACCATCTGTATTACCTGAAAGTTTTTTCTCATTAAAGGTAGGGCTGGACTGGAATTTAAAAATAAATAAAAATAAGCCTTGTACTTTGGGGTGAATATATTTTGGCAAGCTGGGGGAGGGCATGCTAACTATTGCTAAGCAATAGAATTTGTCAGCCCACTGAGAAAATGCTCAGTAAGCCAGATGGCCAGGTCAGCTCTGAATAAGAGGGTCCAGAAATGACCTTTAAGGTCACAATTCAATAATAAAAAAACAAAAAAGGCTAAAATGCCCATGGCTTCAACCATATAAAAAAAATCAGGATGTCAACCAGAATTAATACATCTGGCCATCAGAGACAAAGTTGGACCAAAAGTGAATCCACATGTCAATGGCCAGATCACAAGGCATGCCAACAATACTGAATCTGAAAAATGTAAGTAGATCTACCAGTCCCAGGAAGAAACTTTGTGTTTAGACTTGGCCAACTCAGGGTTAACAATAGGGATGGGCCGATCCACATTTTTTCAGTTCCGATCCGATTCCGATACACAACTGCAGATACCGATACAGATTCCGATACAAGAGCCCTTTTTACTTTGTTATACTTTATATATTAATTTTTTAACGCTAGTAAATACAGATGGAAAAAATGTATCACAAAAAATATTTAATTAGGCTACTACAAACATACATAACGTACTGTTCCACCTCGTTTGTACGTCTTGTTTTAAGCGTTTGTGGCATTTGCAGTTCAATATGAATATCTTCAAAAGAAGTATACACAAGTGGCGAATGCTTAAAATTTTAACACAATTTTTCTCCCATTGGTGTCAGCTCAGTTACACTTTGCTGCGATGGCAGCCCCCCTTGTATCACAAGCTGCAGTGAGTTCGCAAGTCAGTCCAGGTTGTTTAGACTTGGCCAACTCAGGGTTAACAATAGGGATGGGCTGATCCACATTTTTTCAGTTCCGATCCGATTCCAATACACAACTGCAGATACCGATTCCAATACAAGAGCCCTTTTTACTCTGTTATACTTTATATATTAATTTTTTAACGCTAGTAAATACAGATGGAAAAAATGTATCACAATTAGGCTACTACAAACATACATAACGTACTGTTCCACCTGGTTTGTATGTCTTGTTTTAAGTGTTTGTGGCATTTGCAGTTCAATATGAATATCTTCAAAACAAGTATACACAAGTGGCGAATGCTTAAAATTTTAACACAATTTTTGTCCCATTGGTGTCAGCTCAGTTACACTTTGCTGCGATAGCAGCCCCCCTTGTATCACAAGCTGCAGCGAGTTCGCAAGTCAGTCCAGGTTAGCGACTCCCAAATCATCCATTGCTTTTTTTGTCTCGCAGTTGCGTGCACTTTGTTAAGTGGTATTGTCCATGAAGTGCTATTCCCACCTCTCAAAACTTTATTTTACAAACATAGCAAATCGCTGTGTTACTGGTTTCTGTTAAAAGCGTAAAATACTCCCAGATCATCACGTCTTATCTTACGCTCCTCGTACTGCCAAAAACTAAAGTATAAGATGTGGATCGGTCATGCACGGCTGATACCCGATCCGTCAAATAGGTCTGGATCAATGCCAATACCGATCCGAATATCGGATCGGGGCATCTCTAGTTAATAACCTAAATCCAATTAAGATCCTCTCATAAGATTTGGTAAGTTTGTCAAATAACCTTCAAACCTCACTAAGTTGGCAAAGTTCTTTTAGAAGGAATGTGCAAGAATCCCTCAAAGATGATAGACTAATTAGTAGTTATGACACTTTAACAAGTCAGCACTACTAGGTTATTGATTGAAAGTGTTCATATTTTTACATTAGTATATCTGACTTTAAATAAACCAGTTTAGTCTGTTAAACAATGAAGATCACATTTCTTTATATGTATCTTTTATTTAGAATCTTTATCCAACGTTCAATTCAAATGTAATAGGTTATTTTCCCGTATTACGTGAAAACAATGGCCATTCCTTGCAATATCTGGTACCACAAATTTTTGTCAAAGTTTGAGCAAACAAGATTTCAAGTTCATAAACTTTGAACCAAGTGGACCAAATCGGCATCTAACCATCATGTACCTACATACCTTAATCAGGCCATTCTTAAATGTAGAGGTTGGTATTATCTAGCAAATATGCTTTTCTCCTTGTGCTAATGATAGCTTTCCATACGAGGGTACTATTACCTGTAAAATGCTCATCAATCATTCATTCATGCACATGTGGATTTCATTATATTTTTGAGTTGCAAATAAAATATATACAATGTGTGTTATTTTAGCATTTAGATAAAATGTGCAATTAACTTAATTTGAAACTGACAATGCAAGACCAAGCTACTGGAACCCAGCCAGTGTTACTAACCAGCCATACTGTGTTACAAAGTCACCATCCCAGCTTTATTAGTCTACTTGGGCAGAATCTCCATATGACAAAGCCTTCTAGTTAAGATTTTCTCATTTTTCCCATAACATCTCTTCTTTCCAAGAAAGTGTTGCTTATTCAATTACCTTTTTGTTGATATTACCATAGAGATAATACAGGCATACAGGGAAGTGTTGGGTTACAGAGTCATTCTTAAGGTCAAACAAACACATTTGAAAGGACAAATGCTGCTCATAGATAAAGAGGCAGAATGACTAATGCTAATGGTTTACCATCTTGTTTGTTTCAACTAGTGCACTAATGTAGTCTTACAGAAGAACAGCAACTACCATAGGTATCACTGAACTTATGTTTAAATTAGTGCTGTCAAACGATTAAAATTTTTAATCAGATTAATCACAGGGTTGCTGTGGATTAATTTCGATTAATCACAATTAAATATCATTCATTTTAAATCTATATTAATCACATTTCATTTTGCATGACACATTTCATTGAGCAAACAGACTCAAGAAAAAAGGGAATATATATGCACTTAACGTGTTTATTGAACATCTTGAACACGAGTCGGATGCATTCCATCTGTCACAGAAGTGCAATACCATGGACCCATATCAAAAAGCATATTTGCTTAGCCGGACAACTTGTCGGATTTAAGGCACCTCAGTTTAAATGGTCTTTATTTTCATTCATTTACAATTAGCCCGAACTACCGTAATTCCGACAAATAATCCGACTAATGATGAAATCCAATTCTAGCCCGGTTAATTGCCATTGTTACCAATATCAGTTGATAACACATTACGTGCGGTGCTTTACGTATAAAACTCCGTAGCAACACGTCCACAGATAAGTTGGACAGCATAGTGTGTGCGACCGATTTAATGAGCCACAAATGAGAAGTAGTGTTTAAACAGTATAAAACTACAACTTCCCTTTCTGTTGATAAAGGGCACAGCCATCTTGGATTCTGAACTCAGGATCCTCTCTGCTGCTCCGAGAAATTTCTCAGATCTCCAAGAAACGGGAACGCGCATTCACACTTCCCGCTTTAAAACTCGGAATCCGACTCGGAATACGAGTTCCGAGGGCAAAACTGCCCGAAATGGGTTTTTTCAGGGATTTTGAGTCATTCTGCGCTGCAGATGGGTTAATTGCGTAAAATTTTTTAATCATATTAATTATGATGGATTAATCTGCGTTAACCCGTTAATTTTGACAGCCCTAGTTTAAATATACAGTAAAATCCCATTATGGTGGACTCACTTAACGGAATATCGCCTATAACGGACAAGGTCCGCTGGTCCGGCCGTGTACCTTTAAGAACATGCAGAAAAAACATCGGATAGCGGACTCACATATAACGGAATTTAGGACAAACAATTTGGTCCCCAGGGCCGCTTTTAACTGTAGTTTTGTTCGGCTATAACAGACATGCAGGCTCTGCCT
Organism: Paramormyrops kingsleyae; assembly: GCF_048594095.1. NCBI lineage: Eukaryota > Metazoa > Chordata > Actinopteri > Osteoglossiformes > Mormyridae > Paramormyrops > Paramormyrops kingsleyae. The sequence continues at coordinate 23,071,807 of NC_132805.1, forward strand.
ACAAGGCGCGTGGCATGCCGGATATCCAGAATAGATAGGTAGTCGGGATTATTAATAGTCACGCATCTGGTCAGGTACAACTGGATTACTACATGTACAATATAATAATCTATACCACAAGTGTGTCTGCTGGGGTGTGGCATGAGTAAATGGTGTCCTGTAGTTGTGTTCTGGGCATACAGCAACTCTGGATATAACGGACTTTGGACATAACGGACTGTTTTGCCAGGTCCCTTGAAGTGCGTTATAACGGGATTTTACTGTATATACAGCCTGTGTTAGAGAGGCTATTCCAGTATACCATACTGTACAGGTTTTGTTACTGGTTAATAACTAGTTAATAACCGGTTAAGAGGTAAGACTCAAAAATAGAGCAGCGTGCCATTTCTAATGTTAAATGCAGAATGTAAGGTGCTAACTTCATTGCTTACGATGAAACTGTGCTGTTGGCAAACTCGCACTCTCCCTACTATCAGGGATGACAAAATTTGAGAATTAATTGTGATAATCAGGGGCAATGCTAAAAAAGAAGGCAGAGATTTACTCACGCAAGCCGAAGGATAAAGTACCTTCTTTATGTCCTTGTTCTTCTTGACGGTCCAGAGGCCGTCAGACAGCTTGTCAAAATATTTCCGTGCTTTGGGGGCCTGGTCTAGCATGTGGTTGGGGGGGACACCCAGCACCTCAACTATTTTATTCATCTGATCCACCTGTTGTGGGAAGGGAGCAATGTTTGTTAGGCTGTGGTAACTAAATAGTAAAGGTGCCAATGAAAAGCTTCACCAATCAATGGTTATTTTTTAGTTTTAGTTACCAATGCATTAACAAATAGGCATAACCTTTAGCCAATGCCAAACCTTTAGCCAAAGAATCTTTCCATTCTAAAACCATGAACTGACTAGCAGATAGGCATAGTGTCTCTGGTGTACCTCATTGGAACCACTGAAGAGAGGCTCCCCTGTGTGCATCTCAACCAGAATGCAGCCTAGGGACCACATGTCAATGGCCAGATCATAAGGCATGCCAAGCAGTACCTCCGGAGATCGGTAGAACCTACTTTGGATGTACTGGTAGATCTGAGGAAACAGAAGGGTTAGCTGATTACATATGAAGATGTAGGATGTAAGGACAGTGCTAAATGTCAGTGGTGTATATATGCATCTATTACTCACTAGATGGCAGCAATGACTGTATCTAATAGTAAGTAGTCGCACAGCTGAAAGTCTTGTATTCTCTATATCACATGTTCTATCACAAAGCTCATTTCTAACGAAGTGTACAAGACATGCAAGAGCAGAAAAATTCCACACTAGCCCCTTTTCTATATTCAGCTACAAAAAAAAAGCAAAACATTTTGCATGTTCTCTTCTGATTCATTTGTTTACCAACTTCTCAACAAGCGAAATATAGCTTTGTGGGTTAGGACACGTATGATCAGAAGGTAGCTGGCTCAAATTCCATGGTAGGCAGCATAACTATTACTGCTGGTTCCTTGAGCAACTCTTTAAAAAATAATAATAAATAAAAAAATACTCCAGGCATACTCAATAAATGGCTGACCCTGTGTGTCTACAAGATGGGAAATGTGAAAACGAAAGAATTTCTATATTTCTAGAATCAGTAACTAACATAACTCATGCAGCTTGTTTAGATATACAACTTAGTGAATTGCACTAATCCCTTAGTTAAGATTCCTGCTATATTCCCTCCCTATAGTTACTTATCTACCAGGCAATTATTTGCCTGTAATGAATCACTATACAGCCTTATTAAATTTAGCTATACTGTCCTTCTTTAGGATATGCCATCTTGTTGGGGCTTGACCTCATGCCTTCAGTGTTGTTCCGAGCATGCTCACCCGTTGACCCAGCTGGCAGGAGCTTCCAAAGTCCACAATTTTGATGGCACTCCTTTTAGGATTGCAGAGGAGGATGTTCTCAGGCTTTAGGTCGCAGTGTATGATGCTAAGCTCCGGCGTGGCCAAGAACAGCAAGGCTGTGCACAACTGCTGAGCAAACTTGCGTGTCAGATTGAGCGAAACACCACGGAAATTGGTGTTGCGCAGGAGGTCGT